>NW_026556062.1:0-43045 GCF_029017545.1 Prosopis cineraria | reverse complement strand
ATAGAGGGTATAATTGGAAGGAAGAATGACAATTAGGTCTCAAAATACTGAATTAATACCAGTTAAGTTCTCGACAAATTGTTTTAAAAAATAAGTTAAGAATATCAATTCAAATTATTATAAATCTAGGAGTTTCAATGAATAAAGATTTAAATATCAAATGTAAACTTTAGATTGTAACAAAAATTTCTGTTTTTTACTATTTGAATTGATATACAAAATTGTAAAATTTTTTGTCAAAGACCTAACTATCATTAATTCATTCTTCTAAGACCTAAATATCATTCTCCCTAATTGGAAAATCTATATGATGTGGACTCCACTAGCTTTCTGCGTAATGATTAGCATATTTATTTACTAAATGTGTTTAGTATTGCCATTAGCCTATAAGTATGACATTTGTCCAAAACCTACAAGTATGGCATCAATTGAGCACGATGCTCAATATCACATATTCCTATAAGGGATGATATGAATCAGGTAATTATGACACCTTGTAATTTGAGAAGAGGGGATTCATGGTTTGAGAGTTAAAGTGGAAGCCTTTAGCCAAGTGACCCCTTACAATTGAAAAGCTGGGCTAGTCCAATCATGGGCTAAACCTATACAGTTAGTAGCTCATGAATTCAGTCAAATGATAAAAGAAGCGGTATAAGTTGGTTGCATTTTATCATGTGGATTATGGTTTGATGATGAATTGTGATTAATGGGTGGATTGCCTTACTTGATATATCTACTTACTTGTTGCGAATGACACACTTTAGTATTCTTTAATTAAATTACTTTGGTTACTAAGCTTATTTAATCTCACCCATATTGTTAATATCACTCCAGGAGATGACAAAACGAAAGGCAAAAGGAAAGCTTTCGAGGCAAAGCACTAGAGATCTAAGTCATATTATATCTAGTTGCCTTTGTGTTGTAATGGATTTCATAGTTTCCCAATATAGGATTTGTATGTTTAGATTATGTATTGTTTGCATGTTAGCCCTCTTTCTAGACTTAGGCATTTTGGTTACTTGGCCTTATATTTTGGGAAAGGCTAACTATGCAAATGTATTTTATGATTGTTGATAATTGTTTCTAGCCTAATTATGATATATCAATATGTTATAATTTGTGCATGAATGAGTTTTATGCATGTGCATGTGATTGTTAATGGTTGGTGGATGGGAGACACTTGTTAGGGTTGCCTTTACAGTAAGGTTTTGTCCTGGTACCAAGTGTTCAGGATCCTTGATTGGAATCAGATTGAGTGCATTGGCTAAAAAGCTACTTCGGAAAGTAAGTTGAGTTTCTCTCTCGTAGGTTCTATGCACACTATTTCTTCTTTTCGTACTGATGGAGGACACTGGACAACATAAATCGCCGCCAGATCGACCCTCTGACGCTAGAAATGATGGTAGAAAAAAGAAAAAAAAAGGTTGAAGAACCTCTCCAACTCATCATGGATGATCGCATGGAGGAACAAGAAGTTGCACAGATGAAAAATCCCCTAAATGTTCTCTACACGAGGAGCTGGTGCCCTCTGACTCGAACAGGCCCCAACCTATAAGGAATCACTCTTAGGCTTTAATGATGTGGCAAACAGTAGGTCATTCCCTGATTTCGACGATGCTCCCATAAAGGAAGATGATATTTTTGGCAATTACCAAAGCCGGATGAGTCCATGAAAAAGCTCATGGAGATATATCATGTTGTTCCTATAACACAAGAAGAATATAATGACTGGTGCAAACCTTGGAACTATAGACTGGTGATTACAATTCTTAGTAGATGTTTTTCTCTTCCCTCTCTTAGAGATGGACTTTGTCTTATGTGGGTACATCTGAATTCAAGATTGTTGATTTACCCAACAATTATTTCGTGGTCAAATTCACAAACCTAGACACCTGGAAAATTCATTACTTAAAAGCTCTTTATGAAAGACTGTGGGTATTCAAGCAACATTGTTTGCTTATCTAGAAATGGACGCCTTACTTCGACCCATTCCATAATCCTTTAGGAAGAACAGTAACCTAGGTTCGCATACCTCACATTCTAATTCACTGTTATAACAATCATTTCATCTCCCGATAAGGCGATATAATTGGTCGCACGTTAAAGGTTGATCTTAACACTCTTGCTGACTTTAACGCATCTGAAGCTGAGGTTAAGCGCAGCCATTTTGCTCGAATTGTGTAGAACTGGATCTCCAGAAGAAGCTAGTGCCAAGAATTATTGCAGTTGGGTCATTGTTCAACATTAAATATGAGGGATTAAACCTCATATGCTTTACTTGTAATCGATATGGCCACGTTGCGAGGCATGTTCTTAGAAAAACTAGCTCAAGTAGTCAGCAACAAGAATGCACGAAGTCATCTAGTCATTCTCATCCTGTAATGTCATCGCCGAAGAAAAATCCAATGAATGGAGACATATATGGCACCTAGATGCTTCCACCTCAAAAATAAAAATTTCAATTCTTAAGATGAGGTAGGCAAAGGGAAGGTCATCCTAGATCATACAGCTATGATAAAGATATCAGAAAGGAGGTTAATTTTCAACAACAGTCCAGATTTATTGTCATAGAAAATCTCGATGATGGAAAAGATATGGAAGAAAGAAAACTGCCTTGGAGAAAAAGAGGGTCCAACATCATCAACAGATGGTCCAAAACAAACAGCATCACTTAACCCATTAATTTGGACCTACAATGGCCCAATAATTCTCTAAGCCCTATTTTAAATCCCTTATGAGGTCTAATATACTGAAAAGACCATTCAAACTCTATAATTAACTTTTAATTAACTCATTTAACTAATTAAAATCTTAATTAATTAATCTAGTTTTTAGATTAATTTTGCAAAATTACATCTGTCACTATTTGTGACTTCATAAGCTTACATTAAATATAGAGTTAAAGAACAAAAATTATTTTGGAATTTTTTTTTTCAAACGATGCCTAATATCTAAATTTTTTAAAACAATATCTCCTTAAAACTTAAAAGGGTAAAAAAAAAAAAGAGTAATTTTACCACACCGTTAATATAGACTATCCTTTGATGGTTAAATATGACCTTTGACTAACAACTTTAATGGGGTCGCATTCTTCTTGAACGCATCCCTCATCTTCTACATCTCTTGAAGAAGCTGAAGAAAAAGAGGAAAGTGACGACTACTGATACGAATAATTTTTAAGTTTGTTCTCCCTCTCCTCCAACGCCAGCAGCGGCACCAGATTCTTCAATACCACCATCACAGGCAACGGCAGAGCAAACACAGCCAAACACCGTTACGGTCTCTTCATCATGTGCCGCGGTGATGTGCCGTATGCACTGTGCAGCGAGTGTGTGAACTTCACCGCCCAAAGGATAAGCTCGTTTTGTCCTTTAGCCAAATAAGCCATTATCTGGTACAACGAGTGTCGGCTTATCTTCTCTTCCATGGAAGGGCCTAGATATCGGATCAAGATTCCGTTAGTCGATCCTATACTTTTACGAACTGGTCGATCTTACAAAACGTTGGAATCTATTTTGAACGATCTGATTGATGGAGCAGCTTAGGCTCTTGGGAGATCCGATTCCAAGTACAGTGTTCAGAAAGGTGACGCATCTGCCAACACGACGCTGTACGGCCTTACACAGTGCACGCAGGACTTAGCCGCCGGCGACTATAGGCAACATGTCAGGGATGCAATAGTGGAGATTATGACATTGTGTTACGGAGGTAGCATTGGACAAAGTGTTATGTTTGCGAGTTGCACTTTTTGCTAAGAAACTTAAAATTTTTTCATATCAGATACAGAGTGATCAAATTTCAACAATAAAGAACATTGCAATAAATGGAGTGAAAAGCTCTAAACGGCATCAGAAAACTCGTCAGACAGGATATCGGCCTTGAAATTCCAGAAAATAAATTGCAATCCTATAAATTGACATCGCTAAGCAACGTAAGGTGAAAATATTCAGGATTAGAGAGAGGGAATCATACCTATATGGACTGAGAATTGCAACGGAGATGCTCAATTTTCTGGTCAGTAGTTTCCACTGCTTCACCAAATTCATTGGTTTTCTCTTCACTAATGTCCTTGATCTAGATTTTTCGAACTCAGCCGCGTCCGTTTAGTCTCCTCCGGAATCAACATCGGCAGCGGCAATGTCGTCGCTCTTACCTTCCCCAATACCGTCAAGTTTCTTTTTCATTCTATGCGTATTTAATTTTAGTGTTAGGTTGAGAGAGTAGAAGAATGCGACACGTGTAAAGTTATAAGTCTAAGGATTGATTTAACAGTCAAATGTTATCTCAGTTAACTGCGGGCAACATTGCTTCCCTTTTTTTAAGATTCGGGTAATATTGTTTTACAAAAAAATTTAGAATTGGGTATAAATCGCCTCAAAAAAAGAAAAAAAAATTCAAGACATTTTTGCTCTTTAATTTTAAATATTATTGCATGTGGTGTGCTATAAAAATAACAACTGGGTATAATAAAAGGGGCTAATCTCTCATACACAACATAACTAACTAATGTTTGAATCTCTATTAGGAAATGTATCCACATTTAGTATATAATCATGTCTTAAATATGATTGCTTTCAATAGAAAGATAACTTTGAATAATAAAAAAAAATGTGTGTATGAATAAGTAATAGGGTTAAAAGAGTAAATTAACTCTTAAACTATAGGTCTAAAATTGGTTGCTTATTTAAACTTTTTTTTATTCAATATTTCCTTTCAACTTTTGAACACTGTACATGACCTTGTTATTAATAGAAGTTAACTTTGTTCATTAATTAAAAAGAAAATGAGAGAAAATATCCTTAAAAGTTATAGAAAAGGACTTATAAATTTTCTCGATCATTTTTATAATTTTTTGTCATTGTTTGTAATTTTTGGATTCTTTATACTTTTTTGATCCTTTTTTGTAGTTTTTGATGTTATTTTTTAATCAACTAATTTTAAAGTTAACTTTTATTAATAATGGTAGGAATCAGATTATACAATTTTTAAAGTTGAAAAGAAATATTATAAAAAAATTAAGTTTAGAATTTTAAATGTTTCTGGACTTATTAGTTTTGGACCAATTTGTTCTTTTACCCTAAATGATATATAATCCTTCATGCTCACCGTAGTAAATCTGTTAAGAAAAATTTGTGATACGTGTATTTGTAATGGAACAATTCGTTTAAAAATCAATTTGCATTGGATTTTTCTTTATTTCTATAATAAATTTTCAGTAAAAATATCTTCTTCTTTTTTTCAGTTTTTGCTGTAGTTAAAAGCCTAAATAATTAAATTATCATCATTGTGTGTGATGATGCTAACGTTCTTTCATAATTAAAGCTTCGGTCGGGATTGAGGGCAAGCTCTTGTTATGTGTAAACGTGGAAAATTTTTTAAAAATATGCATCAAGCCTTCCAAATTATCAGATGGAGGATTTTTTTTTAAAAAAAAATATATCTTAAGCTGCCAAGTGTAGACATAGGAGAATTTTTATAATTTAATTTTTTACAATGATTTAAGAGAAGAATTTTTTTAATTTTTAACAGGTGGATGCCATGGTTACCACGCATGGCACTCACTAACTTAGATCAACGTTTGTCTAAGGTGTGTTAATAGCAAGTCAACAGTGCTTCGATTTTTAACATTTAAGAGGGTAAAATGGATTCAAGAGTCGAGTTAAAAGATATCAGATGTTTTTAAGTGATACTTCAAGAACAAATGTGAACCTTTAACAAACCGGGTTCCTAATGTAGATGTCCATGTACATGTTTTTGTCAAAAAAATTTGGTTAGTGGTCTTACTAACGGTAGGGAAGAAATGGATAGTTGTTAAATGTTTAGAAGGAAAATAATCAAAAATTAAGTTCATGACCCCTGTAAACTTAGCATGAATAGTTTGAGGGCGAAAATGAGAACATGGATAATACAATTAAATGTACAGTGTTCGATGATGATGAATGAAAATATTAAGATACATTGTACAAATTAGTTTATAAGAATATTTTTGCATGAATGAAATTTTCACATTCTTTCATTAGTAAATAATAAAATCTTATATAATAAATCCATTAACACTAACTTTCCAAATTTCAATTTGCTTCTATCAATATCATGTCCATATTCATTGTCATTCACATGCATCCCCCCTCACACATTGCTATTATATATATTGGCATTGTATCCAAGAAACAAACATCAATTCTACATTGCCACAAATCACTTTAACTTCCTACGTTTGAATCTACGAAACAAGATAACATGGCAAATGCTCCTTTCAAGTTGGCTTTCATATTTCTTCTCCTTGCTTTCGCCACCTGTGGTACTTCCACATCATCTCTATCACTATTATATATATATAGTATGTATGTATGTATGTATGTATGTTTGCATGTATGCCCATAGTAAATATTATTATGCATGTAGTGTTTTATAAAAATAGCAAAGGAAAAAAAAAGGCATGTGTATAAAAAATTATATAGTCCAACATACTCTCTCTCTATTTAACTTGGTTTCTTATCTCTCATTCCTCATACTGTATAGCAAATCCGTCAGGAAATTTTGTCATACTTTATTTGTAACGGAACAATTCGTTGCAAAATCAATTTGCAATGGATTTTTCTTGATTTCTACAATATATTTTCAGTAAAAATGTCAATTTTTTTTCAGTCCTTACTGCAGTTAAAAGCCTAATAATTAACTTATCATTATTGTGTGCAATGCTAATTAACGTTCCTTTATTTTTCACTGAAACTATATACCAAGCAGGAGCTTCATTTGCAAGAGTGACTATAAATGCACAAGTTCGCTGCCAAACAAATGAGGATTGCCCTGATTGTGGATTTGTAGCTGCTGTGTGTGTAAATCACAACTGTGCTTGTCCTCCTCATCAAACCAAACCAGCATCAATAGACTCACACCATAATATTGTGAACTGAACAATCAAGAGAGAATGATAGTTAAGTCTTAATAATAAAATGAATTAATGACAATTAGATCTTTAATATAATTTTTTGAAAAATGAATGATAGATATATGTTGATTCAAATAATTACGAATTTAGAAGTTTCAAACATTAGCAAATAAGATATTTAAATTTTAATTATGAGTCTCAGTTTAAAATTGAAATTCTTATTTGCAATTGTTTAAATTTATATTTATAGTACTTTTCAAAAGATTTTATTAAAAACCTAATTATCATTAATTTAATCTTTTAAGACTTTGTTGTCATTCTCTCAACAATCAATGCAATATTGTGACACAATTTATGTGTGTGTGTGTGTGAGTGTGTGTTGCTTTATGCATGCTGCACATAGCATGCAAAAGATGTCTGTGTCTATGTAGTACACTGCAAAAGGAGTCTTATATAATTTATAATAATAAACTCCAAGAAGTTATTGTTATTGAGTTCTGATGGTGGAGAGAGAGAGAGAGAGAGAGAGCGCGTGTGTGTTAGCATGTACGTCATGTAGTAGCTATTATTTTAATTAGATCGGAATTGCAATGATCATAAATATTTAAAATAAAGTTTATGCTTCCAAATGTAATTTAAAATAAAATATAGGATGTACAATAAGCAAAATTAAAAATATATTGTATAATCGAATTATACGAGTTAGTTAATTATTTTTAAATTGATAATATCTTTTTATGTTTGTCTTATTTAACAAGGTAGCTTATTTAAAGGTAAAAGGTTGATCGTGAATTATATTTTCGATGCCACAATTGTTGGTGTGAAAGGTAGAATATAATATTAAATAACCAAAAAAAAAAGGAATGTTAAACAAGGATTCCAGCATGTATTCTTAATCAAATCCATCATGACAAGTTTTCTTTTATATTTGATTTAATTAAATACAATGTGAGAGGCAAATATGAAATTAAATATATGCCAGTAAACTAGTTAAAAGAGTTAAGTACACAAGCAAAATTAACTCTAATCTGTCGATTTCAGCTCAAAATCTCCTTATGTACATTTTGAAAACTATATAGACTAATAGTGTAAAAGAATCAAACTAAAAAGACTTAACTATCTTGGAACAATAAAACAAAACTATAGGAAATAAAACAAAACGCAATCAAATTATAGGGACTTACTATTTCATTTTTCCATAATATTAATAAGGTTAAAATGTATTTTTAATTAATCCTCTAACTTTATATAAGGTCTTAGTTTAGTTCATTTATTTTATAAAATATCTTTTTAGCTTTTTAATCCTAATACTGTTAGTTTCAAGTAATTGATTTTTTTACCAATCATTATTATCTTAAAAAATTAAACTTAATACCTCAATATTTGAGAATGTTTTATCAATAATTATAAGTTTAATGTAGGAATTTAATCTATTAGTAACAATAGTTTATTATAAAATAAATAATTTATAAAAGATTTTCATATATTGATTTGCTTGCAAACAATCACTTTAAGTATATAAGTTTTTTTTTCCATAAATTAATACTATATGAGAATCTTGATATGTCTACTTTTCAGGCAAAAAGTCCCTCCCAAAGGACGAGGCTGTGATAAAATTCAGTTAAATCTCTTATGGACATAGATCAAAGATGAAATCAAGCAAATTAAAAAACAGGATAATATGTATAATTAAAGATATACCTACACACACACACACACACAAAATCTATGTAATCATCAATCAATTTATATATATAAATCTTAAGGATATAGCACATGAATGCATACGTGTATGCATGTATTGATTGATTTTTTTGGTCATAATCCTTGTTTCAATGGTTAAAATCATGTAGAATCTTTGCATTAATATTAAATATCCAAATTTTAATTTGTTTCCCCTTATGATCACATTTGAAATTCAGATATCTTGCAGTCGCAAACTCGTGCACTGATATATATATATATATATATGTGTGTGTGTGTGTGTGTGTGTGTGTGTTGGAGATATTAACAAGAAAGTTTATATATAGTGTTGCAAATCTACTATCTTTTTTTCTGAAACCGTAAGAAACCATGGCGAAGGCTTTCTTCAAGTTTGCTTTCATATTTCTTCTTCTTGTCTTGCAACCTGCAGTGACGGTACGTAATTCCTCTCATCTTTATCTCTATTAATTAGTGAAAAAAATAAGTATGTTATTTTCATGTGTGTGCGTGCGTTTTTGTTGTTGAACTGCAATCTCATTACTAGCTACTTCCAGACATAAATACTGGAACGTATAATTGTGTCTTTTCATACAGTTAAATTATATTTATTTCTTTTTTATTTTTCTTACATCAGTATTAATTGTTTAAATCTTCAAGATCACTAACTAGTCCATACTTTACCACCTAAACCAACCTTATATTTAGGTGATAGAAAAGAAAACAAAAATATTTCTTCTGAATTTGATTTTTCTATATCTGGTCTCAACCTCATATTTGTTGTTGAGGTATATATTCAAAAGCCTTTCAAAACTTGCACACAATTTAAAAGCAAATGAATAATGGTAAAATTTATTGTGTTAGATTATTTTGGCTTATCATAATATATTGATGAGTAAGTATATGTATGCATGTGTGTATATATTGTTTAATTTATGCATAATCACTCCCTTCGTCTCTAATTATAAGTCCTAGTTTTTAGATTTTTTATAAGTCTCCTTATACTAATTAGCTCTTGGTGATATCTAAACAATTTTTCCCTAAAACACCCCTTATAAATGATCAAAATTGCCTTCTTATCACATGTTTCTAGAAAAATTAGGACTTATTATAATAATTAGGGACGATCCGGGGTATGTATTAATGTTTATGTTATTTATTAATAAAACTATATGTTATATTATATGCAGGAACTTCTTCATTTGCAAAAGAGGCTCGTAAAGAAAGAGAGAAACCAGTGAGATGCCAAACAGAAAAAGAATGTCAAGATTATTGTGTTGGAGGACATTGTGCTGGTCACACTTGCATCTGCTTAACTATTGGTCCACGTCCACCAGCCAAAAAATCTACAAGAAAACTCGTAAAAAATAAATGATTTTCTGTCATGAAATTTATGAAAATATATTAGCAACATGATAGGATCAAGAGAAAATTTCATTTAGATCCTTAGACACGATTTACAGAAAAATTACAGAAAAGGACTTTTTTTTTTGCAACAATTGAGTTTTTTATCATCATTTTTTGGTTAACTAACGATTAAAGTTAACTTTTCTTAATGATAGAGACTACTTTGCACTATTTTCAAAATTTGAGGGAAAATATTACACAAAAAAACAAGTTTAGGTGATTTTCGAAGATCTATAGTTTAAGAGTCAAATTACTATTTAACCCAATTAAATATGATTAATTGATTACATTTATAACAATTTATATCATTTAATTTCATTAATTAATGTCGTTTCAGACAATGGTTGTGTAAATTTTAAAAACTATATATAGAAGTTTGTATAACTTTAACCAAATTGTTTGTCTTAATTTGGAAAAAAGGAGACAAAATCTCTATCATTTAGTAAAAAAATAAAAAATCTATATAATTTATTATAGATGATATTTGTGAAAGGAAATTAGTATGTAAAAGGGAGAATTATATATATATATATATATATATTGAGGATAGAGTACATATAAAATTTAACCTTATCATAATGTAAGAGAGGTTTATCTTAATTTGGAAAAAAGAGGAAATCTGAATCATTAATAAAAATATATATGAGTTATTATAAACTTTATGAAAAAATTCATTAGTAAAGAATAGATTCTCATTGTTAACAAAAAAGGAATAAAATCTCATATAATTATTGTATAAATATTAAATTTTCAAAAATATATCAATTTTCTTCCCTTAATGTCATTCATGTCCATATATATTCCTTGTCCCTCTTGTAATATAAATTGGTACAAGATGTCCCCAAATTATATCCAAGAAACGAACATCAATTCTATATCGCAACAAATCATATTAACTTCCTACATTTGAATCAACGAAACAAGATATGGGAAATGCTTCTTTCAAGTTCGCTTTCGTATTTCTTCTTCTAGCTTTTGCCACCTTTGGTACTCCCTCATCTTTATATCTATTTACTAACTCATATAACCTACAGTAAAAAATATATTGCATGTAGCTAGACAACCCGATCCAATCCTACTCGAATAAGTAGTCCAAACAGAAAATAGGACTAGACTAGATCGATTTAGATTGGATTACCTTCTATTGCGGCTCTGGTTTATCTTTTGTGCAGCCCTAACATGTATTTCCTTCTATCTCTATTATAAGATGCCTTTTGAAAAGATTCTTTACTTCTTAATATAAGACACTTGATAGGATATTAATTACATTTCTAATATTATACTTATTTAAGTTCATTAATTATAAGAAAAAATGTAATGCAAACTTGAAAAATTTTTGTTTAAATAGAGGTGAAATTGAAAGTTTATTTTCTTTTCAAATAAAATTAATAACTTAATTACTTCTTGATTGCATTAAAATAGTTAGACATACATTATGATGAAGATATAGGAAATAGTGTATTAGAAAATATAATAAAAAGTTACAATATGTATAAATAAATAATGAAATAGTATTACTCTCTCTCTCTCGACCAATGGATTTCCATAACACATTTTCAGTAAAATAATTATATATATATATATATATATTTATTGTAGTTAAAAGCCTGAATAACTTATCATTGTGTGCAGGAAGTTCATTTGCAAGCAGAGTGACAGTAAATGACGCAAGTAAGCCATCAGTTAGATGCCACACAAATAAGGATTGTCGTGGTGCTTGTTTGGTTGGACATGGTTTCTGTATTGATAATTTTTGTAAGTGCATTGATAAAACCAAACCATCAACAACATCACACCTTGCCACTCTCACTTGAAGATCCAGCTATTATATATCTCTGTTTCGTTGTATCATTTCCTGGCTATGTGGTTTTATGCTACACAAGACAACATACAATTCTATTGGAGGTCTTGTAGAAATAATATTCTAATTTAATTAATAATGTATTCCCAGTTACAATGTTATTATATTGCATTGGTTTTGTTTTTCCCCGACCAACTACATTGCATTGGTTTAAACATCATAAAGTAAACTTACTCATATTATATTATACTACGCACACACACGCACAATATAATAATATATGCACTATATTATATATGTCTATCATACACATATCATATTCTAATGCTTGTATGACTAACCGGGGCATCATTATCATCATCAACATGATCACCAAACAACAACGTGTCATCTCTTTGCTATGAAAAAATAAAATAAACTATTTGTAAGTTACTTAAAGGGGAATGACATTAAAAACTAGGCATAGCCTAATTTACTAAATAAGCCTAATTAATGGTCTAAATCTGATATGAGTCTATCGAGTAAATAAGTTGGATTGGGCTTAAAGTAAACTAAAGTGTTGTCCTTTGATAGGGGCCTGATCTATTCCTACCTCTACATGTAACATTAGTTAGCTTATGAATGCACTTCTTTAGTAATAAAAGAAAAAACAAAAACAAAAACATTGTGACGAGATAATTCAAGTTTGTGTATTTGTGGCTCAGCATCATAAGTCATAACTAGCCCATATGGGGCCATAAAATTAACCAAAGTGGCCCGAAAAGACGTACTCACAAACATTGGTATAGGCTCAAACCTGGTGGGTTATGAATTTTGTCTCGGTATTTTAATGAAATTTTAAAAAGCGAATTAATACAAAGTAAGAGTATCATTCCATCTTTTAATGAAATTTCTTTGTTCAAATTAAAGCTTCAATATATCATACCATCTTTTACCAAGTTCTTCTTTCAAAACAATTGACTTCACCTGGCAAAACCATTTCTTTGGGTTGCATTTTGCTCTTCTATTTTCAATTTTTTTTCCAGCTTCACACTGTTAATTGAAAATCACAATTTGCATGCAACGGTTTTAAAATGTCCTTTTTGTTTTAAAACACATACTTATTAAGGATACGGTTTGCATGCAACAGAATCAAACTATATTACATGGCTAAGCTTCAAGTCAACAGAATAGACTTCATTATTGGTAATGTCTTTCGTAAATCCACTTCCTCGTCAGGAGACTTGCTGAAGTATGCACGGCAAGACGCTACATAATATTCAAATTAAAAATGTTAATAATTAATATAACTCCAAAATATCAGATGTATATAATCTAAGGCATGTCTTCTTTGTCATATTTATTTTATAATGTAAATATTTATGTTCAGTGTGGAAGATATAATCCTAGAATATTATATGAATAGGGAAATATCTAAGAATTCAAAAGGAAAAAAAATCAAATAATTAAAACATACATCAGAAGTTTGTTAAGATCACTTACCGCAGTGCCGATTTTCAACGAAAACGGTTCGTCTTGAGGACCCCCATATCAAGCTTGTCTTGGATGCGATATAAGAATCTAAAGTAAGAATGCCTGAAATTCTTGTTGAAGAAAATGGCAATGCAGACTCCCCAAAAACCTGCGGCGAATCCAACTCCAATCCCAACGTAGAAGTAAAACAGAAATTCATCTTCTTGACTATCATTTGTTTCCACGGGTTCAATGTGCTCTTCTTTATCTGTGCAATTCTTTGGAAGTGGAGCTCCACATAATCTCGGATTCCCCATGAAACTTTGTGGATCAAACCCTTGAAGTTGAGTTCTTGTTGGGATCTTACCAGTGAAATTGTTGAAGGAAAGGTTCAAGGCTTCTAGAAAAGACAATTCAGCTATATCTTGAGGAATTTCACCTGAAAGTTGATTGCTTGCAAGATCAAGAGATTCCAACTTTTTCATGTTCATTATCTCATTTGGTATGTTTCCCTCAAATTGATTATGGGACAAGTTCAAAGATTGCAATTCAGTGAGACTAAATATCTCTGCAGGTATTTTTCTAGACATATTATTAATTGATAGATCAACAGAATGCAATAATTTCAAATTTTCGCCGCATCTTGATCGTTATCCTTTTATATGCACCACAACATAGTCTTGCATTTTGTAAATGGTATCTTGAATTCTAATGCAAAATCTGTAAACCCCACTATGTGAATTAGGGAAAGTCATGGCTGTCATATTTTGTAGACAAACAGGTAATGAACCTGATATTTTGTTGTCTGCAAAATCCAATATTGTAAGGGAAGTCAATTGGCATATTTGGAGAGGCATATTTCCACTAAGTTGATTGGATCTTAGTCAAAGAATCTTTGCATTTTGCATCCTCCAGTTGGGTAAGAATCCAGATAATTGATTTTCTCCGACATCAAGGACTTGCAATTTCTGGCAATTTTTTAGTGACAAAGGTATCTCTCCAGATAAATTGTTTTTGTTGTGATGCAAAAACCTAAGGTTAGAAAGCAAACTAATTGAAGAGGGGATTGTGCCCGTTGGTTTATTGCCTTCTAGACTAATAAATTCTAATGATTTCCGATGCATCCAACAATTTGTAGGCCCTCCTGGCAAAAGATTATAAGACATGTCCAAATACTTTAATTGGCTTCTCCCATTCTTTTTTTGACACAATAATGAGGAAATAGGTCCTTCGAAAGAGTTGTTTCCCACACTGAGTACCACAACATTCGGTGACAATTGAGGGAGTTGGCCTTTGAGATTGTTTGAAATCAACATTATGATGGTAGAGTTTAGTAACACGTTAGACATCTCCCCATGAATGGTATTTCCTTCCATGTGTAAGTGTGGAACTCGTGCTACGAATTGCCAAAACTTATCTTGACGTTGAAATGAAATTACTGAGGAGGTCATTATTAACCTTCTAAGGGATGTTTGTTGATACATCCATGCCGGAATTTTGGAGCCTATCATGTATTCCAAATGAATAAAATCAAGTTGATAAGGAGGAACCAATAGCAAATCAAAGTCAAGGATTAAATCCGGTGATCCAATGTAAAGTCGTTTCAAATTTGACAGATTGACAAAATTTCTTTTAGTCACCTATCCTGAGAAGTGATTATCACCGACAGTTAATTCCTTCAGATTCAACAGTTGTCCAAGACTTTCTGGTAGACTACCATTTAAGTGATTTGAGCTAACATCCAGGATAATCAATGACGACATATTTCCAAGAGTAGAAGGAATTGGACCGGAAAAGGAATTTTCACTAATATCAAGGACTCGTAAATGCTCAAGTTGGCCTAACCAATCTGGAATTGGTCCACTTAGTTCATTTTCAGAAAAATATAACTCTTGCACATTTCGATGTTTAATAAACTCTTTGGGAGGTGGCCTTGAAAGTTATTATTGTGTAACTCCGCAAGTGAAGGAAGCAGAGTTGCCAATTGAATCCAATCAACTTTTCCTTGAAGATTAATACCACTCAAGGAGGGAACACGAGAAAGCCAATGAAGATCATCAATGTGAAGATCCTCATTAAAGGATAAATCAAGATGATGAATATTGGAGGAATTTTCACATGACAGGTGACGATGATTACAACTTGTGATATTCACGTAATCATCATGGGCCAAAGCGTGGAAGTTATTACCAGAGGTTGCAAGTGGTGTTGTCACAATGATCGTCTCTTTCAGTGCATAATAATTATTTTTATAAAAATAACCTGATAAAAGAAATCCAATGCCTCTTAAACTTGCACGAGGGGAGGGAGGCGAATCAGCGGATTTCAATTGTGATTACCCTATTTTATGTGCGCGAAATCACTTCTTCTCCAAACACATTTTACTAGGTTATTTCATTCCTTAGTATATATATACTAGAAGAGTCATTCTTTTATTCAATATAGGACTTTGACACACACACTTTTGACACAC
This sequence comes from Prosopis cineraria, assembly GCF_029017545.1. Taxonomy (NCBI): domain Eukaryota; kingdom Viridiplantae; phylum Streptophyta; class Magnoliopsida; order Fabales; family Fabaceae; genus Prosopis; species Prosopis cineraria. The sequence continues at coordinate 27,319 of NW_026556062.1, read as the reverse complement.
ATACAACAACACCCTTTTATATGACAATTCCTACTATTTATCTTTAATTCTTCATGACATAAATGGTCCCCGTTAGTTATTTTCCTTTCTCTGACATTATGTTTTCATAATAGCTCGCCTTTACTTGCTTAATTAATTAGCTAATTTCTTTTTCTTTATGAATGGGCAGCAAGGTGTCGTCGATGAAACCTTAATTTGCATTAGACTTGAAGAAAATAATGAATAATGACAAGTCAATGCAGGAAAAGCTCAAGTTGCACACAATACTATGTACTCATCATTTATATGTTTTGACCAATAAAAAAATTAAAATATTTTCCATATATTTATTTTACGGTCTAATATATATATATATATATATAAAATCAGTTTAAAAAAAGCAGAATGAATAAAAAATAAAATTAAATAGTGATTTTTTAAACAAAAAAATTTTATATTTTAAAATAAAAAATATTAATTAACATGTCAATTAACTATTTCTAACTTATAAATAGTGATGTAAATATCCATTTAGTCAAAAGTATATTGCAGAAATTAAAGGAGTGGTGCAAGTTCGATGACTGCAAGGAGAAGAATGGAATGGCCAAAAGAAGTTGTAACACTTATAAATGGAATGGAATGGAATGGCCAAGGTTCCATTTAGTCGTAACACTCGATAGATAGATCTGATAGCAATAGAGACATAGGAACCACTCTTCTCCACATTTAGTCAAAAGTATCATTGACTATTCTTCGTGTTTGATGCTTCTTTCCGATCAGCGCACTGAAGCTTCTTCCTATATTCACTTGTCTTTGTCCAATAATTTCTCTAAGCCTTTTGATTTTTCATAGAGCTAGAAAAATGGGTCGGACAACCTGAAAGTTGGCAGGTGCGGGTATACAAAATTTCAATTTTTTAATTTTACTTTTTAAATCTATTTTTTCCTGTAAGCTAATGGGAGAATCCAGACATCAATAATAAAAAAGAATTTAATGTATGATGATGGGTAATGGGGATTAGAGATTATATGTGTTTGAAGTCATGATTTTGGTTGCACAGGTAATCTTTTGCAGAATTTCAGCTTCAGGTTGCATATATATGTTTGTATAATTGCTTTATTCGCTTAATTAATTCCTTCACCCTTATGAATGGGCAATAGGGCACCGTGTAGTCATCAATGAAACCTTAATTTACGTCGTAGACTTGAAGAAAATAATGAACAAAGACAAGTCAATGTAGGAAAAGCTCCCACGGATTTAAATGAAAGCACTCGACGCAAATAATCAAGTTCTGGCCAATAAAAAAATTCAAAATTTTTCCAGCCCACATATTATGGAAAAAATGCTTGCAGAATTTCTCTCTCTCTCTTTCTTCGTTATTCAATTCTTGTTTCTCTCACATGTTTCATTTTTAGTTCAACTTTTTTCAGTTTTTTACATATGTTTATTTTCTGGTCTAATATATATATATATATATATATTCATTTTAAAAAGAATAGAATGAAGAAAAATCAAATTAAAAAGTGATTTATTAAAAAATATCTTTTATATTTTAAATAAAAATCATTAACATATCAGTTAATATAACATATAGTTAGGGGCCGAGTGTTTTTTTAAAAGAATGAAAATAAAATGGATTAATTAAAGAAATCAAATGTACCAAGACAAATATTATTCTTAACTTGTAAATAGTTCATGTAACTCATCAATGCGGTCCATAGTATTGAGTAGAAATTAAATGAGTGGTGCAAGTCTATGATTGCAAGTATAAGAATAATCGAATAGCCAAAACCGTTACACTCCATAGATAGATGATAGATCTGATAATGCAATAGAGATATAAAAACCACTCCTCTTTATTAAACTCTTTACGTTAAGTATGCTTAATAGTAGTTTACTTGATCAAAATAATTTGATTAAATTTTATATATTCTCAATCCATTTTCTATTTTTTAAATGTGAGAATTTGATTTCTTTATCACTCATAATCTCCCGATAATAAGTTTTGGTGTAGGTATTATCACGTCAAAGTATCATTGACTATTCTTCGCGTCTGATACTCCTTTTTAGTTAGCGTGCTGAGCTTTCTTTCCTCCATTGACTTGTCTTTGTCTTATAATTTCAATTAGTCTTTGATTTTCCATACGGCTAGGAAAAGCAGGTTAGGCAGGCTGCAACTTGGCGGGTGCAGGTAAATTTTTTTTCCAAGTTTTTATTTACACTTTTTAAATCTAATTTCTTTTTAATGTAAATTAATTATCCAAACATCAATAAAAAAGAATTGACGTTGAAGGAAAATGAGAAAAATAAAAATAGACAATCATACAATGATGTTGGAGAAACAATACATGAGTTAAGAGCCTGGGAAACAAGTGTTGAATACTACCCGCCCCATTTTATAAGATATATTTTTAAGGGGTTTGATGTTTCATAATATAATATGTTTTTATAAAATAATGATTCATCATTAAGGTAGTTTATTTTAAAATTGTCCCTCATTATTTAATTTCACTCATTAAATATTTTTCTTTCCCTTTCTCTCGTATTAAATGAACACTAGCTAGCTATTTTTGAATTTTTTTTTGGTGAAAATTGGGCAATTGCCCGTATTATTCAATCAAGCTATTTTTGAAATTTTATATTTAATTAACTAATTTGATTAGCATTCATAATTTTATCAGGGAAAATGTTATAAAATAAAACAAAGGGAGTGACAAAGGCAACTCTGCCATAAATTTTGGGTCAAGAGTGTATTTTTCAGGGTTACGAATCTTAAAAATATGCTTTTGTCATGCCACTTTTTGGTAAAGAAAGAGCCACGTATTTTACGGTTCAAATCAATTTGTTTTGTCCTCCGCAAATCAATGCAAGAAACAACGATAAATTTGCCATATAAATTTTTTAATAAAAAATGTATTTTCAGGAGTCAAGACTCTTAAAAGTATCCTTAATCATGCCTTTAATTTTCCGAATGGTCCCTAGCTATTTGAGTCGGGTCATGTCAACTTTCAACTTGTTTTGTCCTCCACGAAACAATTCCACAAAGTCATCCACCACATACATTATATATGAACATTATGGGATTTAAATCCTCTTTAGTTGAAATATGTGAATTTTTGTGAAAATTTCTTTTCTAAATTATTTTTTCATTTCTATTATTTTTAATAAAATATAAAATCTTCTCTTTCTTCTTTAAAAAGATAAACTTCACAAAAATTCATAGATCTAACTTTAGATAATTTAAATCAAACATTAGGGTACTATATGTGAATTTTTAAAATGAGTTAAAGGGTAAAAATGTTTCAAAAGTTTTTTCAAAAGAATATCCAGTTTCTTACTTTTTAAAAGCAGTGTGTTTGTGAAAATCTAAAAAATAGAGCAATATTGCCCTTGTCTAACATAAATGAGACTCCATGAAGACAATGTGCCCCTAAAATTGTTTGCTTTGTGTGTATTGGATTTGGATTTGATAACTATAGACATTGAGTGCTTGTATCATTTGAGCCTTTAAAATTTATATAAATAGTTCAGATAAACTCATTCATTCATTAATTTCAAGTGGAGTATACATTTAAAAACATTGGTATGAGTTTCAATAGTTTAAATGATATAGGCACTGAGTTCCTATATTAAGTATAATTACCAAGTCCAAATTCGTATGTCTCATTAGAGAAATACTCTCTTTCCAAAAACCCCAGGCACAGCTCTGTCTCTGCTCTGCTTCACCAATATTCATTGGAAGAATTACCTTGAAGTTCCACAAAAAAGAATTAATTACTATAAGGTCTATTAATTATTGAACTAAGACCATGGCTTTAGTTCAAATATTAATGGATCTTATAATAGTTAATTCTCTTCATTGAGACTTAGTTGTAATTCTCCTACATTCATTTACATTTACTCTTCATTTGCCACTGCCCATTTCCGGAAAATCTTACATGTAAAATAAAAAAATCCAATTTTTTTTAAGTACACAAAAAATCAAGGAAAAATTAACAATATTAATATATCATATAAAATTCATGACAAATCACACATATTTTTCACAAGTCATAAAAATATTAACACATTTCACATTGGTCCAGCACTGCTACAGTGGGATTTTATTGACTTCATGGAGATTCTTGGAAGATTACTTGATTGCATGCTTGATGAGGCCCAGGAATGTGGACATTTATCATGTCCTTTGTCCAATCAATGCTTCCAACTCTCTCCAACTTTGTGGCCTTCCTTAGCTTTTCTGTGTTCGTGTCGTGGAACCTGTTAGTTTTATATTTTCATAACATCATCAATAATCATTCCAAATATGTTATGCTACAAATTTCATCAAATTAACATATAATATATAAGTTTGAAATTAATGAAAACAGAATTAACAATTTAAAAACATACGCAGCCTTAAGAAACACGTAGGGTTTGTAAAGCTCAGCCATTCGTATCACCATTTTAATTTTCCTGTGGCTCCCACTGTAAACATTTTGGAAGCGTCCGCAGAGCACTTTGTTCACTAAATTTAATCCCTTTTCAAATCCACCAAGTCGTGCAAACGCATTAGTGTGTATATGCAATTTTATGAATTAGACAGGATTGAATATATACAAAATATTCCCTCTGATTTGTTATACACAAGTCATTTTTAACTACCTTATCAGAGTAAAAAAAGTAGTTAAACTATGATATTTGTCCGAAAAAAATTTCCCAGTTTAACCTTAATAAATGAATCGTCTTTAAAAACACTTTCTCTTCAAATATATATATATATATATATATATTGTAATCTTTTACTCTACTCATAGAAAAGTGATTCATAATGAACTACTTTTTTATGCAAAGTAAGGTATATAAAAAGACCATCAATTCCTCCTAGAAAGTTACTTATACATAAGTCTGGAGAGAGTATATATATGTTGTAGAGAGAGAGAGAGAGAGAAAGAGATTGTTGTGAAGTATAGCTTCAAGCGTAGCAGATATAACATGAGTGGAAGCAGGTACTGAATCAACAAAAACATATGGAAACGACCATTGCTTGCTACTGCTGGCTTGGATTGAATCTTCAGTGGTTCTCCATTTTTGGCAGTCAATGGGTTGTTTTTGAAGTAGAGATACATGATATCAGGAATAGAGGCAAGTCTAAAAGGATTTGTTGACAAAGAACCAACATGGTATATGTAATTCTCTGATGTTGAAAATTACATAAAGGTAATGGAAAACTTTTATTTATTTTGAATGCCATCTTTGGCTACTTAGCCTCCAAAGTACAACCTGAACCAGCCTTAAATACACATCAAGAAATAAGAAACGAGTGAGTAAAGCAAGTAATATTGACTGGGCTTAGCCCAAATTAATAATGACAGCCCAAAACCTAACAATGACAGCCTAATACCTATTTTATTCTAACTCTCAACACTCCCCCTAAAGTTGGTCCTGAAAATATTAAAGGTGTCCAACTTGCTCAACATGCATTCATGCATTTTCCTACAAAGGGCTTTCGTTAAAACATCTGCTTGTTGCTCTTTAGACATAACATGCCTCAAACTGATCAAGCCATCTTGAAGTTTCTCCCTCACAAAGTGACAATCAATCTCGATGTGTTTCGTTCTTTCATGATAAACTGGGTTGGAGGCAATTTGAATCACAGCTCTACTATCATAATAAACACAAACAGGAGTTAAATCACAAACATGCAAATCCTTAAGCAATCCAGTAAGCGAACTAATTTCAAAAACAATATATTCCCAATGCTCTATAGTCTGCTTCAGCAGATGATCTAGAAAATGTAGTTTGTTTCTTTGATTTCCAGGAAATAATGGCTCCATCTAACCTAACCAAATATCCTGTAACAGATCTGCGTGATTCTGGACGTGAGGCCCAGTCTAAATCACAAAACCCTTCTACCTTCATGATTCCAAAAGAAGGAAATAAGAGGCCCCTACCAGGATCCTTTTTCAGGTAGTTCACAACATTCAAGGCAGCCTTTAAATGCAATTTCCTAGGGCTGCTCATGAACTAGCTTACTAACTGGATAGCATAGCTTATATCTGGTCTAGTGGTAGTCAGATATAATAATTTCCCTATCAAACGCTTGTATCTAGTACAATCCTTTAAGAGGTCATCTTTCTCTCCCTTTTTAGGTTTACTATTAAGCCTTAGACCAGGATTTAAAGGAACATTCCTTGGTTTTGATGCTCCCAAACTAGTAGATGTTATTAAATCTAAGGTATACTTTTGTTGATTTAGTATTAACCCTTTATTTGATTTAGCAACCTCAATGCCAAGAAAATATTTTAGTGAACCCAAATCTTTCATTTTAAAATTCATATGAAGGAAGTCTTTCATTTTCTTTATCCCTTCTGCACTGTTTCCAGTTATCACAAGATCATCCATATAAGCTAGAACAATTATAAAATCATTTTATCTTGTTTGGTGAACAAGGAGTAATCATACATGCTTTGAACAAAACCATCAGCAATTAAGGCCTCACACAACTTAATATTCCATTGCCTAGCCACTTGCTTTAAACCATATAAGGATTTAGTTAGCTTGCATACCCTTTTCTTACTTGTTTGCTAAATCCTATAGGAATTTTCATATATACCTTTTCATCTAAATCCCCTTGAAGGAAAGCATTATCTACATCTATTTAAACTAGATTCCAATTATTCTGGGCAGTAATAGCTAAAACAGGACGAACAGTAGTCATTTTTACAACAAGAGAAAATGTTTCTGAGTAATCTATACCCTCTACTTGACTGAATCCTTTGGCAACTAATATGCCTTTTAATTTATTTAAGGTACCATCAACATTAAATTTCTTTTTGAAAATCCATTTGCATCCTATAGCTTTCTTACTTGGAGGTAATACTATTTCCCATGTTTGATTTCTTTTTAAAACAGTAATTTCATCTTACATAGCTTTAATCCACCTATTGTCTCTTATAGCTTCTTCAAATGTATCAAGCTCACTAACATCGTCTGTTAAGGCTACAAATTCTTTATATGATTCAGAAATGTGAGCATAACTGATGCTGTGTTGCATAGGGTATAAAATTTTCTTATTCCCTTTTTGTCTATTTTATTCAAAAAATCCACACTAGAGCAGTCATAATCTCTAAGCTAACTAGGAGCATTCACTACTACAGAATATATCTTTAGGAGCGGGTATTTAGGAGCGCTTCTTTAAAAAGCGCTCTAAAATGTAAATGCGGAATTTACCGGAGCGCTTTTTTAGAAAAGCGCTCCTGTATGTCAGGGCTTTTCAATAAGATAATGCTTCTAATTAATATAAATAGAATATTATAAAAAATTTAAAAAGACCTTCGGGAGCGCTCGTAGTTAAGCGCTCCGGAAGACTATCTTCCGGAGCGCTCTTTGAAGAGCGCTCCGAAAGATCAACTCTTTCGGAGCGCTCTTGGAATGAGTGCTCCGAAAGAGCTCATCTTTCGGAGCGCTCTTTTAATGAGCGCTCCGAAAGAGTTGTTCTTCCGGAGCGCTCGTCAAAGAGCGCTCCGAAAGAGAGATCTTCCGGAGCGCTCTTTGAAGAGCGCTCCGGAAGACCACCTCTTCTGGAGCGCTCACTAATGAGCGCTCCGGAAGAGGTGGTCTTTTATATCTCTGCCTCCCGTCAGTTTTCTTTTCCCTATTTATGAGTTTCTTTCAAACCTCTCTCTCATTTGCTGAGGTTGTACGTTCCCAACGAGTTCCAAATCATCGCTGTATCAGTCTATCTTCCGTCGCTGTTCACTGTTCCAGATCGTCGTCCGCCGTTGTTCGCTGTTCCAGATCGTCGTTCGCCACTGTTTGCTGTTCCAAATCATCGTCTGCTGCTGTTCATTGTTCCAGATTAGTGTTCATCGATGTTTGTTCATTTCTGTGTCATGTCGCGCCATCTGTCTCTGTTTTTGCGCTGCCGTCGCCGTCGCCGCCATCTCCTGCATCACTATTCTAGATCTACATTGCTGTTTCAGATTTGTGCGGCTGCTGTACACCGGAGGAAGCGACACTGTGAAGACCTCCGTTGTAGCCGTGTGTCATTGCTGTACAGCCGAGGAAGCAACGCTGCAAAGACCTCCGCTACTGCCGTGAAGACTTTCGTTTTCTGCCGTGAAGACTACACTGTGAAGGTATTTTTTTAATAATTAATTTATAATGTAATATATTGATATATTTATATATATATTTGAGAATAAATTTCATATATATTTTTTTAATAATCAATATTATAGATAATATATGAATTGGAGTTATTTATATTAGAATTATGGAGTATTTGTAGTTGATAATTAGATTAAAGTTGAGGAAACTAATTGAACATTTTTATTTTATTTATGAAATATACTTTTAAGGGAGATTATTGTTATTAATTAAATTACAATTGATTGACAGAATTTAGATGCATTATGCTACTAAATTTTATTTGGATGAATTAATTTTTTGAGTTTAAATGTATTGTGTTGTGGAATTTGATTGTTTGATCATTTGGGAGGTTCTTCTTTTAAGGAAGATGTTGAATTTTTTTTATAGAAATCTAAGTCTTTTGTTTATTGAATTTTGATAATCATATTAGTGATATGGATCATAAGTGGATGTCGGCTAATCAACTATCTAGAGAATATTGGGATGGTGTGGATGAATTCATTGAATTTGCATTTTGTTGTGATCAAGACCTCCTTGGAGTCATATGTCCTTGTTTGAAATGTTGCTATGGAAAAAGAGTAAAGCCAATAGAATTGAAAGATCATTTAATCTGTAATGGGATTGATCCAACTTATACTTGTTGGACCATGCATGGGGAGACAAGGAATGATGCAAATGATTGGAGGAATAGTGCGAGCTACTCAACATTTGATCGTGATAGTGGGACATATGATGTTGACCGTCTTGATGAAATGATTCATATATATAACTTCATCGCTGAAGTATTTTAAATTAAGTTAGAATTTATTTCCACCATATTTTGATAATGACATCTTTTATTGTTTTATAGGTACCTACACAATTACAAGGTTGGGAGTGTGGATACTATGTTATGAAGTTTATGAGAGAAGTAATCACACAACAAGAGTTGATCATTCCTGAAAATGTAAGACTTTAAAATTAAGTTGATATAATGTTAATTCCTTAAATATTGCTTTCATATCTTGTGTAGTATTTTGTTGGAGTAAGATGTTTGTATTTTACTATGGAGCAAATAGAAGATTTAGTTGAAGAGTTATCAGAATATATTATTGGCTGTTTGTGATAGGAAGTTAGATTTTAATGTTAGAAAAATAACAATAGTTTCATTTGTTAGGCTTGTTAGAAATTAAACTAGGTTAGTTAGGAAATTGAAATTTTTGTATCAGTTTCAAATTCTTTTCTTGTATATAAATTTTTATGTTAATATTATTTTTAAATTAGTTTTTGATATTATGATTTGTCATTATTAAAGAGACGTAAAAGGAGAAATTTCAAAAAATCTGATTTAAAAAAAATTAAAGTAATATACGGGAGCGCTCATTTGAAAAGCGCTCCTGTAAAGTAACATACAGGAGTGCTCTTTCAGAGAGCGCTCCTATATGGTTCATACGGGAGCGCTCTTGTAGAAAGCGCTCCCGTATGTAGCTCCCTTACAGGAGCGCTTTTCGAAAAGCGCTCCCGTATAGCGTATATACAGGAGCGCTTTTTTTAAGCGCTCCTATACATTTCGGAGCGCTCGATACGAGAGCGCTTCAAAAGCGCTCCCTAAAGTAAAAAAAAAGCGCTCTTGTAAACTTATTTTGTAGTAGTGATTTCTATGTCTAATAGGTCTGCTATTATTTAAGGCAGTGTCTATAACATCCTAAGTTCCTTCATTGGTAATTATCAGTGTTTTCAAGGAATAATTTGGTCAATTTATATAAATTGTTATTTAGCGAGGTTTATGGAGACTAATATGGTTTTTGGATCTTTAGACAGTCTTAAAAGAGGACTAGGTCAAGATTCAAGTGGGCCATGGCATGGAAGGGAGTTTAAAATTTCATGGGCCTTTCCGTGCCATACGCCGCAACGAGCTAGTTAGTGCACCGCGGCGCACAGGAGAGATACTGAGAGAGTAATGGAGAAAAGCTTTTGGTCTGCTAGGGCACGATCTTTAGGCTACTTTAAGGGCAATTGGAGCTTGAATCACTATTGGGTAAGTTGTACATTCCCTTTTCTCCCTCTTTTATGCAAAACTCTAAATGGTTGGGGTAATGGGGGCTTTGATTTTGGTTCCCTTGGGTTTAAACCGAACTCATTAGTTTATCTAAGATCTTGAAGAGTTAAATCAAGCCTCTAACCTTAAGTTTATGAGTTTTGTGACGATGAAGAATTTTTGGTAAGGGTTTGGACGAACCCTAAGTATAATTTGAGGATTTTGAGGCATTGTGGAACATTGATTAGTGAATTTGGTGTGTTGGAATGTGTAATAGGATGGTTAGAGTGTGTGGAAATGGTTGGTATTGTTAGAAAAGAAAATTGAGTATTTTAAGCACTTAGAACTAATGAATTTGGAGTTATCCAGAGTGATAATTAACGATTGTCACCTATTAGTATAGATTGAGTGTTGCTCAAGCCATATTGTGCGTATAGAACGTGTGGAGCTAACGTTGAGTCACGGTAATCCTTTTTGTGCAACAAAAGGATTGAGGTAACCATATAGTTTATTGTGTTTATTAACTATTGTAACTGTATAGAAGTAATTATAAATGACAAAGTTGTGGTTTTGAATAGTTTTGTGCATAATTTGACATTGTAAATGATTTTAGCATGAAAGAGTGTTTTGTAAATGGTTATTGTTTCTAATTGAAATATATATATATATAGTATGTATATAAGTGTGATGTGAAAAATGTGATGAAAAGTAGTGAAAATTGTGAAAGAGTATGATCATAGGGGGTGAGAATTCACCTGAGATATGTGAGAATATGTGTGTATGGAGATATGTGAATGACAAATCTATATGGTCAAGCTGACACCATGGGACATCCGTTGCAGTATTATATGGGACTGTTACCATGGGACATCCGGATAGTCTAGTAACTCCCTAGTACATGTTAGGGTGCAGTTAGGAGTCAACGACGCCTTTATCACAAGTATGTGAAGAGGAAAAAATCATAGTCCGTAGGCGGGTTAGATTACCTTTGGCTAGGTATTTCTACCACCGAAAATGTGCTCAGGTCAACAAGTGGTTGAATCAGGAGAGCCTATGGTTTCATGTTGGGGAGCATTAGAGGTTCGGTGGTTAGATGATCATACTAGTGTAAAACTATGCGTTTTGTTGAGAAGAGATCTATATATCTCATAATTATGGTGTGCTTGGTATTTCTATGGTTTTGATACTTTTTTATGGTTATTTATGGTAATAAATATTTAATAAGCTATATTGGATACTGAGATGATTATCTCACCCCATGATTATATTTTACAGGTGAAGGCTCTGGTATGGGCAAGGGGAAGGAAGGGGCATTTGAAAAGTGAAGAGCATCATAATATAGCTCTTCCCTTTTCTCTTTTTGTGTGTGGTAATGAATATTGTCAATAATTATTGCCAAACATGACATTATTTAAATGTCACTTGTATGAAATTGTGATAAGTATGTATATCTTGGTCCAAGAATGATGATACGGATTAATTGTGTGCTTGGCCAAGTTGCTTACAAGTGATTTATATATATATTAAGTGTTTTGAGTGTCAAAATAATCAATTGATTGATGCGTTGGATTTTGTCTACCCTATTGTGTTTTTGTCCAATAAGAATTTGGTGGTCATTTTGAGTGCGATTGCTTAATTGTGTAATGTGAATGGCCTATTCGAGGTGGTCAAGTTGTCTCTGAAACTAACGGCATTGTGTATTGTAAGTTGAACACCATAATATGTATTTTGTTGTGAAAATGAACCATTTTGGGTTCGATGTCCATCTTTTAAATGGATAATTGTATGAGTGTAAGATGGGAGAGGGCTCAAAGAGCTTTGTGTGAACACTTGAACCACCCAAATCGAATATCATATGATGAAATGATATGCTTTGGAAGTTTGGAAAAAAGTCATGACAGTAGGTACACGCCACGGTGCATGATTATTGCACTGCGGTACAAGAGGCCCTCGAGGGATTCATCCATTTATGCCATCCGCCACAGCGGATGGGCCAATATTTGTTGAAATATGGCGTTTAAGCCAGATTTTGTTGTAGTTTGTTTTCCATGCTTCCATATTTACTCTTAGTTGATTTTTGACCATGGTTTGAGCTCAAACTATATTTTAGAAAGAGTTTTCTTGAAATCCCAATGTTTTAACTAATTATCTTTAAACCCTTGAGTTGTGGTAACTTCTCCTAAGGATTTTATTTAATTTGAGTTATCACAATAATGTATGAGTATTGTCCTGATAATGTTAAGATGGACATTACAGTGTTTTTGTTATTATTTGAATTAGGTTCATTGTTAAGAGCATCATGATTTTCATTTGATTTAGGAATAGGTTCATTACCAATGTTTAAATAGGGGTCAGGATAAATTGTAGGTACAGATATATCATCAAATATAAATAGATCATAAGTACGTACCCGATCTTGCTTTTTAATAGTAGAAAGCTGATCTAAAAATGGAAATTGTTTCTCAAGAAATATAACATCTTTGTTAACAAGAATAGTATTGTTTTTATAATCATAAAAAATATACCCCTTTTGAGTATTTGGATACCCTAGAAAAACACACTCGATAGACCTGGTTTGAAACTTTTCCAATCTTCCTGGGATTTTGGCATAAGCTAAACACCCAAACACTTTCAAATTAGATAAGTTTGGGGGTCTCTTGTATAAAGCTTCATATGGAGATTTATAATGCAAGACTTTTAAGGGAATTCTATTAATCAAATAGATTGCAGTCCTAACAACTTTCCCTTAAAATGTGATTGGTAAATTGGCTTGGAAAAGTAAACTTCTAGAAACCTCCAATATATGTCTATGTTTTCTTTCTACAACCCCATTTTGTTGTGGGGTGTGAACACATGAGGTTTCATGAATAATACCATTTTTAAGAAAATCGACAGAAGCATCATGGGTCATAAATTTAGTTCCGTTATCACTGTGAAGATGCTTAATCTTAACACCAAGCTAATCTATTACAAAAGAAAAGAACTGTTTTAGATGACAGAAAGTCTCAAATTTATTATGCATCTGATAAATCCAAGTTACATGGGAAAAATCATCAATAATAGTAAGAAGGAACTTATAGCCTTGATGAGTAGGGTCTTTATATGGCCCCTAAACATCAATATGAAGTAATTCAGAGAATGAAGCAGTTTTTATTTGACTGGAAGGAAAAGACAATTGAATTTGTTTAGCTTTAAAGCGAGTACCACAACTGGAAGAATTTAAAGAAGACAAATTGTTCTGCAATGAAACTACATGTTTAAGAGTAGAGTCAGATGGGTGTTATAATCTCAAATGCCAAATATCATCATCAAGAATAGAGTTACTAGTGTGAATATTAGTTAATAAGGGGAGGCTTCCATCTATTAGATAGAGACCAGATTTTATGCTACCAATCATCTTGGTTTTGCCAGTGGAAACATCCTGTAATACACAAGTGTCAAGAAAAAAAAGCAACTATGCATTGTTAATCTTTAGTCAGTTGGGAAATGGATATTAAATCATAACATATTCCAGGTGCATAAAGGATATTATTTAAGACAATATCATCTAAAATCCTAACACTACTAATATGAGTAATGGTTAGTTTGTCAGTATTGAGGATTTTAATTTTAAGAGAAGAGCCACAGTATTCCTGATAATTATCAAAAAATGATAATTTGCTCATAACATGACATGATGCCCCTAAATCTAATAGCCAATATGGTCGTGTGTCAGCTATGGAACATGCAGAAAATAAGCATAAATTCGAACCTGTAAACTCTCTCGAGTCTTTAATGGCCACTCTACCTATTGGAAGAGACTTATTTGAAAGGGTGTGAACTTCTTTCTTAAGATTATCAATGATTCTCTCATAGTTGATTGGCGACAACAATTGATGATTTGATGATGTCTCATGTTGTGGCTTTTATGCAGTATGAAGACTGAGATTTTTGATATGATTTGCTCGATTGGATAAATTGCCTCAACCCCTTCCTTTTTGAAAATTGGGTGGGAACCTGATAATATGAAAACAATTGTCTCTTGTATGGCCTTTTCTATGACAGTAAGAGCATTCATCAGATGGATTAGCTCTACCACGCCCCTTTATATAACGCCTATGGCCTCTGGTGGTTGTAGTAGCTGATTGGTCAGATGATTGAAGAGAGGAAGAAGATATGGATCGTTGAGCTTCTTCTTGTGAGATCATGGAGTATGCTTGGTTGACTAAAGGCAGGGGACTCATAATTAAGATCTGACTTCGAACAAATTGGTAGGAGTCATTCAATCCCATAAGAAACTAAAATAGTTTCTATTATTGAATCCCTTTTGCATACTCTATGAAGGAATGATACTTGCAAGCAGGGAGGGGAACAATCATGGAATATTCTTCCTATAATTCCTTCAACTTGGTGAAATAACTCGAGATTGATAAACCTCCCTGGCTAAGAGTATTATTGAGATGGTGGAGGCTATAAATCTTAGTTCCATCAGTAACGTTAAAATGCTCGTGTAAATAATCCCAGACTTCTTATGCATTATCAAAAAATGTGATGCTGGCCACAATCTCCTTGGAAACTGAGTTGATAAGCCAAGAAAGTACCACTGCATTGCATTAATTGCATTGGGTTCGAAGGATTTCAATTTGAGATTCTCGCTTGCAAGATTCGTCGATTAGTCTGATTTTATTCTTGGCCTTGAAAGCCATCCTCATCGCACTGTGCTAGATTGCATAATTCCTGCTTCTGATGAGCGGTTGAGCTATCAAAGTTGAAGCTTGAGTATTAGATGGATAAAGGTAGAGTGGATGGTTCAAATTGACTACAGAAGCGGAAGGTCGAAGGATATCAATTTCTGCTATGACAGATCTTGGAAGGAGGAAAGTAGGGATTTGCGGTGAGGGTTGAGAAAATTATCAAGAAGGAACTTAGTTGGGACAACGTAGGAGATTAGAGGGAAAAGATCTAAGAAAGATATTAAGGTTCAAGTGAAAATGGCATTAGACATGATGGTGGATGACAAATTGAGAAAGGGAGGGGAGCACGGTGAGTGAAAATCGAAGAAGTGAGAAATAAGAATTGGTAAAGATTAGGGTTATGACTAAAATAAACTGGGTCAGGGATCCGAACCCACTCTGATGCCATGTTGAAAATTATAGAAAGGCAATGGAAAACTTTTATTTATTTTGGATGCCATCTTCAGCTACTTAGCCTCCAAAGTACAACCTAAACCAGCCTTAAATACACATTAAGAAATAAGAAATGAGTGAGTAAAGTGAGTAATACTGATTAGGCTTAGACCAAATTAACAATGACAGCCCAAAACCTAACAATGATAGCTTAAAACCTATTTTATTCTAACTCTCAACATCAGAAGTGACCTCTTTTGAATGATTCACTATTGCTGCCATCACATAATTTAGGGTTAAGGTCCAATATTGCTCATGTACTTATTTTTAGGAGTACTGGGTACTCTATACTTTTAAGTGGAGCAATTTTACCCTTGAACTATTTTTTTAAGGAGCATAAAACTCCCTCTATTAATGAACTATGAATTTTTCCTTTTTTTTTGCTAAAGTAGCATGTGCGGGGCCCATGCATACTGACATATAAGACTTTAACCATATTTTTTGTCTTAATTTGCCCCTAAATTTTTTCTAAGAGCGTTGAACACCTTAAATCTTTTTTTTTAAGAGCGCTGGGCACCTTGAAGTTTTATTGAAATAAAATTTAATAAATATTTTATTACATTATTTAATATTTAATAATTTAAGTATCATTATTTTAAGCATTACATCCCCAATTTAATATTTTAATATTTTTAATATTTTGCAAATTTGTATTAAAAATGAAGGAAATGAACTTCCAATTAAGGAATGAATTTTTTCTTCTTATCTCTCTATTTCTTTTTCTTGTCCTAATTGTCATAATTCAGATTTTACTCCTAACACTGCAACATATAAAGAGTATTAAATTTGGGTAGTGCAATATTTTAGAGAAAAATCGTCAGTTGACCAAAAATTAAGGAATTTAACTAACATAAAAATGTAAGTTTTGACATGCACAAAAGGCATAACAATTTAGGCACTGTCTCAAAAAGAAGATTGAAGATCGATAAATAAAAATAAAAAAATTATTTATAAATTTATAAAATGCTAGTTTGAGTTGTTAATATTTAAAAGGTAATTTTTAAATTTTGAATGAATATTTATAAATAATATTATTTAAATTGTTAAATATGAAAATATATAATATAATATTTTGGTAATATTTATTAAATTTTATTTTAATAAGATTTCAAGGTACCCAGTGCTCCTAGAAAAAGACTTTAGGGTGTTCAGTGCTCTTAAAAAAAAAGAGTTTAAGGGCAAATTAGTAACCAAGGATATAGACAGAGTATTACTTGTCACTGTAGCTAGGCTCCACACACATGCCACGTCAGCATGTAATGACAGAGTTAATGGCTTCCTAATAGAAGGGTGTTTTTGGACTTCAAAAAAATACTTCACGGGGAAAATTGCCCCATTAAAGAGTATAGGGTGCCCATAGCTCCTAAAAAATAAGCACAGGGATAAAATTAAATCTTAACCCTATAATTTATGACTCTATCCACAGGCATATGCATTGTCAACATCATCGTCGTTATTATGAATCATAATTAATATTAGCTAGAGAGAATCAAATGTTAAAATGTGACAAGGAGCTTATTATTTGCATGCAATGACCAATATATTTAGATTGTTGTTAAAATGAAAACGTAAATTTTTTTCCCTCTGAATGGGACTTGTTATTAGTCTTTGTTTATAAATAAGTTTCTTGCCAAATCCTTGGATATAATACTACCTTATTATTATGCAAAGCATGTCCGTTATATCACCCATAATACCAATTTATCCTGGCTAACGGATTCCAAAGTCATTTAAATGACAAGTCATCATATGAATTGTATTTACAGTAAGCCATGAAAAGCACAGCAGAACCTAAATATTTACCAAGTCCAAGATTGTCTTGGGATTACCCGGAAAGTAACTCACTTTTCCCTTGTAGCACCGTTAGTTTTATCATTTCTGTTGGGGCAAGGGATTGAAGATGTGTGAAGGTAATGTATAATTAATAGAGAATCTTATTAGATTTCTTATATTGAGTATAGTTAAGGATAATATACTCCACTAAAATAGCTTAAACTATTTAGTTAAGTATTTTCTAAGCTTATATATTCATAGTCTATCTTTTAATTTTTAAATGTGGGACTTTTTTTTATATTTTAATATTTCCTCTACTGCTTTTTCTCTCTCCTTTTTTCCATTTTCTTCTTCTCCTCCTTGCCCAGGCTTATACTTTTTTTAGTCTTAGAGACCTCAAATGGAGCCTGAGAGAGCTCAAATATATTTAATTTCTTCTTTTTTTTCTTCTCCTTCTCTCTCTCTCTCTTTTTTTTACTCTTGTTATTTTTTTTAATCTTTCATTCTTTGATTTGTTTCATTTTTTTTCTCTCTGTTTTTTTTTGTCCCCAATTGAATGGCTCTAATACCATATTAGATTTCTTATTTTAAGTATGCTTAAGGATAGTATACTCCATCAAAATAGCTTAAGTCATTTGGTTAAATACTTCTTAAGCTTATTTATTCATAGTCTATATATCTTCTAATATTTAGACGTGGGACTTCTTTTAATCCAACCAGGGAAGGGTTCTTTGTAGGTATTGATCACCATGCATAAACACGGCCATCCATAAAGGTGACTTGGACTAAAGGAATCTGATCTTTGAGATGTGACATCCCCCATAGCTTTTGTAAACACGTAAGTGACTTGACCATCCATATAAGTTTGCTGTGTTTTAATTAAATTTGCATTAATTAATCATGTTATTAGGGAAAACATGTACAGTATGGGGTTTTAAATTGATAAAGGCGAACCTCTTGAGTCCATAATCTTTCATTGCAGCTGCGATGAGCTATGAACTATCATTCAGCGCTTGGAGTTGCTGCAATCTATTCTTCATAAAACTCAGTCCCGGGTGAATGTCTAATTCTCTACCTCTCTTCAATGTTTGACCCATCTTGAAGGGCTATTATCGTATGGCTTTTTTGTCCTTAGCCTCCCCACACACATGCTAAGATATAAATCATTAGGGTCATAATCATTAATATCAATATATTATAATATCGGTTCATATACTCATTCCTCTGTTTGGTATTACAAATTTTTTTCTAAAATATCATTTTAAAAAAATATAAGAGAGTTTGGGTATTTTAACCAGTAATTAATAAGTTTTTTTCAAAAATATCCTTAATTAAAGAGTTTAAGTAGGATCTTCTAATTGAGACATTCTATTAAATAGTAGGGCTAAAAAGACTAAAATGCAAGCAATCGTAACAAAACTATTCTACTTGGACTGGCTAGAATGTCATATAAGAAATTCAAATTATATTACGGTATAATTTATTTTTAGAATATAAAAGAGATATATATATATATATATATATATGCAAATTTAATGAAATATAGAGAATATCTTTTTAATTTATTCAAATTAAAAACGTGATATGCACTAATAATATTCTTTTATTTCTCCAGCTTCAAATTAAATAGCTGCTCAGAATTTTTTTTAAAAAAAAAAATGAACAAGCCCAGAGGACTCTCGCTAGCTGATTTTAATTAAATTAGCGTACTTGCATCTTTCTACACCTCTTTGAGAAGTTTAAGACGTTCAAAGCTCCCATTGCGTTCACATTCATGGCGATGTCAAATCTGCATGACATACATATACATCCATAATGTGATAATAAACTGAAGTTTTTTTATAAATTAATTTGTAATAACTTTAATGTAAATTATCTTCATCATTGATTTGTCATATAAGAAAGGATTATTTCATTTTTTTGTATATAATGCATAATTGTGATGTGAAACAAATAAAAAGTGCGGTGTTTTTTTTTTTTTTTGAGGTAAAAGATCAGGAATAATCACATAATCACGCAGAGAGACCACGTCATCACACACACTCACTCACTCACTCACTCACTCACTCAATTTTCAGGTCAGAGCTAGGTTTCCACTGCTTCATCAAATTCATTGGTGAAGGAAGAAACGGATGAATTTTCAAATGTTTAGGGAAAAATTAACCAAAAATCGCGTTCAGGGCACCCATAGACTTGGCATGAATAATTTGAGTGCAAAAATGACCTTTAACCCTTAAATAAACGTGAAAGATACAATTAAATGTGTTGTTTTCAATGATCATGAATGAAAGTATTAAAATACATTGTACACATTAGTTGTAAGGAGATTTTTGGATGAATGAAATTTTCTACATTCTTTCATTAGTAAATAATAAAATCTTATAATAAATCCATTAATACTAAATTTCCAAATTTCTATTTGCTTCTATCAATACTCATGTCCACATTCGTTGTCACTCACATCATCCCTTGCACATTGCTATTATATATGTTGGTATTGTATCTAAGAAACAAACATAAATTCTATACTGTCACAAATCACATTAACTTCCTACGTTTGAATCTACGAAAAGAGAAAACATGGCAAACGCTCCTTTCAAGTTGGCTTTCATATTTCTTCTCCTTGCTTTCACCACCCATGGTACTTCCTCATCATCTCTATTACTATTTACAAGTTTATATATATGCCCCATAGTAAATATTATTATGCATGTAGTGTTTTATAAAAATAGCAAAAAAAAAGGGGGGGCATGTGTATAAATAAATTACATAGTCCAACATACTCTATCTCGTTATTTAACTTAATTTCTTATCTCTCATTCTTCATACTGTATAGCAAATCCATCAGGAAAATTTTGTGATACCTTTATTTGTAATGGAGCAATTCGTTGCAAAATCAATTTGCAATCTTAATTTCTATCATATGTTTTCAGAAAAAATGTCAATTTTTTTCCAGTTCTTGCTGTAGTTAAAAGCCTAGATAATTAACTTATCATTATTGTGTGCAATGCTAATTAACATTCCTTTTATTTTCGCTGAAACTATATACCAAGCAGGAACTTCATCTGCAAGAGTGACTATAAGTGCAAGTAAGGCACAAGTTATCTGCCAAACAGATGAGGATTGCCCTAGTTGTGGATTTGTAGCTGCTGTGTGTGTGAATCACAACTGTGCTTGTCCTCCTCATCAAACCAAACCAGCATATGTAGACTCACACCATAATATTGTGAACTGAACAATCAAAAGAGAATGACTGTTAAGTCCTAATAACAGAATGAATTAATAACAATTAGGTCTTTAATATAAATTTTTGAAAAATGAATTGCAGATCCAAATAATTATGAATTTAGAAGTTTCAAATATTGCAACTATTTGATTTATATTTACAATATTTTTCAAAAGATTTTATTGAAGACCTAATATTCATTAATTTATTCTTTTAAGACTTTACTTTCATTCTCTCAACAATCAATGCAATATTGTGACGCACACATGTGTATGTTGCCTTATGCATGCTACACATGGCGCTTGGAGGTGTCGGATGTCTCGTTAGTATACTGCAAAAGTAATCTTATATAATTAACTATATAATTAATAAACTCCAAGAAGTTATTGTTATTGAGTTCCGAATATGAATATATATATATATATATATATAGGTGAATGTATTAGCAGGCAACATTATGTAGCAGCTATTATTTTAATTAGATTGGAATTGCAATAACCATAAGTATTTAAAATAAATTTTTTGCTTCAAAATAGCATTTAAAATAAAAGACAGGTTGTCTAATAGGCAAAATTATACTCCATCCGTTTAAAAATATACAATATTTTAACCAAATTATATTATTAATAAATTAGTTATCTTTTTAAATTGATAATATCTTTTCATATTTATCTTATATTTAACAAGGCATCTTATTAAAGGTAAAAGGTTGATGGTAAATTATTTTATCTATGCCACAATTGTCGGTGTGAAAGGTAGAATATTAAATGACAAAAAAAAAATATTAAACAAGGATTCCAACATGTATTCTTAATAAAATCTATCTTGACAAGTTTTATTTTATATTTGGTTTAATTAAATAGAATGTGGGAGATAAATATGAAATTAAATATATGTCGGCAAACTAGTTAAAAGAGTTATATGAAATTAAATACATGATGGCAAACTAGTTAAAAGAGTTAAGTGCACAAGCAAAATTAACTTTAATATGTGAATTTCAGCTCATAATCCTTATGCACATTTTGAAAACTATAGAGACTAATTTTTACAAAAGAATCAAACTAAAAAAACTTAACCGGCTTGGAACAACAAAACAAAACTATAGGAACTAAAACAAAACACAATCAAATTATAGGGACCTCCTATTACATTTTTGCATAACATTAATAAAGCTAAAGTATATCTTTGGTCCTCTAACTTTATATATGGTCTTAGTTTGGTTCATTTATTTTTATAACACTATTATTATTATTTTAAAAAATTAAACTTAATAAACCAATATTTGATAATATTATAATTATAAGTTCAATGTAAGAATTTAACCCATTAATATCAAGATTTTATTATAGAATAAATAATTTATAAAGATTCTTATATATCTTGATTTACTTGGGTGGAAATGACCTTCAAAGTGCATTTGAGAGTTTAGGATTGAATGAAAAGGAATGGAGCAAAATAGAATAATTTTTTTTCATTTTTTTGGAGTTTTATGATAGAAAATGAATGGTTTTACATAACCATTGTTTGGGAGTTATTATAAAATGGATGGAATAAAATGGATTAAAACTTTTTTCTTCCACTATTACCCATATGACCAAATTAAAAGAAAACAATAATGCCCATTAAATAATTATAATAATTGCCAACAAAAAATAATAATAATAATTAAAACCAATGGTCAAACAAGATATTCAAGAATTAAAAATAAAAAGAGAAAGCAAATAACAAAGCTACTCAAGCAATCATACCTACAACACAAAAGGAAAACATATAAAAGTCGTATTGTTGAAACACATGAGAGAGAGATGGCAAGAGTGTTAGAGATATGGCAGGAGGTAGGGTTGTGTACTATGCTCGAATGCTTGATCAACTCAACCTTGCCCAAAGCCTTTAGGCACATTGGGGCTAGTCATCAGCAAGGGTCAAACCCTGCCTTGTCCAAACTTGAGCAAGTTTTTTTTTTGTGAATAATATTTTTTTATGGTAATTTTTTTGTTCACAATTATCATGATTTATATTTTTTTTATAATTTTTTAAACATTTTTTATTATTACAATTTTTTAAATCTCTTTCAAAATTTAAAATTATTTTTAACTTATTATTATGCAAAAAATTGACAATTGTTGTTCATTTGAACTTTTAAGAAATTACTTTTGATTCTAATATTAGTTTTATGAAGAATATATTTTAAATAATAATAATAATATTGTTTAAGAAATTTTTTTATATGTTTTTCAAAAAAAAACTTGTAAAAATATTCTCGAGTCGATCGGGCTAGCCTGATACTCAACTGCATATTGGGCTGAGCACCAAGTAAGGACAATGCTCAACCTGACCCTGCCTATGTGCAGCTCTAGTGAGAAATAAGAGAGATGGCTGGGGAATAAAAATAACATTTGACATTTTTTTTATTAAGATAGGAGACTAGGAGTACTTTTGTAAATAAAATAATTTTTATTATGTTACTCCATCCTTGACCCCTCAATTTGGGAGGAAAAAAAATTGAGCTATAGATGATAAAGGAAGTCTTTAGAGGCCTTTTTTGACATTCCATTCCTCTCTTAAAAAAAAAAAAAACTCACAAACACTAGCTTAAGTCTTTTAGCCATCTCACTCCATTTACATTTCCCTCTAAAAAAATTCCCAAACATAGTGTAAGTATATAATTTTCCCCCCATAAATTAACACTATATGAGAATCTTGATGTGTCTACTTTTTATGCAAGAAGACCCAGTCAAAGGATGGGACTGTGAAAAAATTCAGTTAAATCTCTTATGGATATAGATCAAAGATGAAATCAAGCAAATTAAAAGACAGAATAATATGTATAATTAAAGATATATATATATATATATATATAATCTATGTAATCATCAATCGATTTTTATATATATAAAAAATCTTAGGGATATAGGTACATGAATGCATACGTGGATGCATGCATTGAATGATTTTGTTTCCTCATAATCCATGTTTCAATGGCTAAATCATGTAGAATCTTTGCATTAATATTAAATATCCAAATTTTAATTTCTTTCCCCTTGTGATCATATTCGAAATTCAGACATCTTACAATCGCAAACTCGTGCACTGATACGTGTGTGCGCGTGTGTGTGTTGGAGAAATTAATAAGAAAATCTATATATAGTGTTGAAAATCGAATACCTTTTTTTTTTTTCTGAAACCATAAGAAAACATGGGAAAGGCTTTCTTCAAGTTTGTTTTTCATATTTCTTCTTCTTGCTCTTGCAACCTGCAGTCACGGTAAGTAATTCCTCTCATCTTTATCTCTATTAATTACTAAAAAAATAATTATGTTATTTTCGCGCGCGCGCGTGTGTTTTGTTTTGTTGTTTGTTTGTTTTTTTTTTTGTTGAACTGTGATCTCATTACTAGCTACTTTCAGGCCTAAATACTGGAACGTATAATTGTGTCACTTTCATACAGTTAAATTATAGTTATTTATTTTTTTATTTTTCTTACATCAGTATTAATTGTTTAAATCTTCATGATCACTAACTAGTCCATCGTATACTTTACCACCTAAACCAACCTTATTTAGGTGATAGAAAAGAAAACAAAAATATTTCTTTTGAATTTGATTTTTCTATATCTAGTCTCAACCTCATATTTGTTGTAGAGGTATATATTCAAAAGCCTTTCAAAACTTGCACACAATTTAAAAGCAAATGAATAATGGTAAAATTTATTGTGTTAGATCATTTTGGTTTATCATAATATATTGATGAATAAGTATATGTATGTATGTATGTGGGGTGTATATATTGTTTAATTTATGCATAATCACTCCCTTGTCTCTAATTATAAGTCCTAGTTTTTAGATTTTTTATAAGTCTCCTTATACTAAGCTCTTGGTGATATCTAAAATTTTTTCCTAAAACACCCCTTATAAATGATCAAAATTACCTTATCATTTGTTTCTAGAAAAATTAGGACCTATTATAATAATTAGGGACGATATGGGGTATGTATTAATGTTTATGTTATTTATTAATAAAACTATTATATGCAGGAACTTCTTCATTTGCGAAAGAGGCTAGTAAAGAAAGAGAGAAACCAGTGAAATGCCAAACAGAAAAAGAATGTCAAGATTATTGCGTTGGAGGACATTGCGCTGGTCACACTTGCATCTGCTTAACTATTGGTCCCGTCCACCAGCCAACAATCTAGAAGAAAACTCGGAAATTAATTAATGTTGTCACTTGAACAAGAAACTGTGTGTGTGTGTGTGTTATTTCATTGTGTCACTACTTAATTATACGTTAATTAGAACGCCTCTATCAATGTCTGGAAATTGGATTATTACCAAATTATTTTTGACAAGATTTGGTTATTTGGAAAGTATAATAATGTTGTACAATTTATGTAGCTAGTCTCACTCTGTGAGATAGAGCTTGTTGTTGTTTTACTATGAGTTTAAAGAATTAATTTAGTAGGTTATTGAAAAAAATGATAATAAAATTTCTTTGAATTATGTAAATGATAATTTGGTCACTGAAAATATCATAATATCAATGAAGTCCTTAGAGACTTCTTTGTCAATAACTTTTTAAGAAAAAAAAAACTATTTTACCCTTACTGAAAATAACAAGACTCAATCATAACTTTTGTGTAAGAAATCATATTTTTGTTCTATAAATTACAAGAATTAAATAAGAAATCATAATTTATCAAATGTAATTTTTGTTAGTAAAAACAAGCCCCAATCATAACTTTTGTTTAAGCAATAACAACTTTTGTTATGTGAATTACAAGAGTTGAACAAAAAATTACAATTTGTCGAATATAATTTCTATTATTGAAGAATAAATTCTCAAAATAACAAACTCCATTTATAACTTTTGTTTAAAGAATTACAATTTTTCTTTAAAAATTACAAGAATTGAACAAGAAATTACAATTTGTCAATAAGGGTAAAATGGTCTTTTTTCTAAAAAAAAGTTATTGACAAAGAGGCCCTTGGAGATTTCATTGGTATTATGACATTTTGAGGGACTAAAATTATCATTTATATAATTCGGAAAGATTTTATTATCATTTTTCCTAGTTTATTTGTGCATCATGCTACAATTTTATTATTAGTTCGATTTAGATTGTGGTTAATATCAAATAAAGTTATCACTAATGCATAACAATTACAACGTTGGTTTTTTTTTTTTCCTTGAGATAAGAATGATAAAATAATAGTTAAATTATATATTTAATTTTTTTAACTTTATACAAAGTTTCATTTGAGTTTTTTAATTTTATAAAATATAGTTTCGGTCTTTTAACTTTAATATTATTAGTTTTAGGGAAAATTAATCTTTTAATCATTCAACTTTTAACTCACTTGTAACTCAGTCCCTCAACTATAACTCGCTGCGACTCAGTCCCTCAACTTTTGATTTACCTATAATTCGTCCTTATTTTTAATTTTTTTTAAAAATTTTA
This sequence comes from Prosopis cineraria, assembly GCF_029017545.1. NCBI lineage: Eukaryota > Viridiplantae > Streptophyta > Magnoliopsida > Fabales > Fabaceae > Prosopis > Prosopis cineraria. The sequence goes on along the minus strand of NW_026556062.1, from coordinate 1,572 downwards.
TCAAATAAGAAGGATAAAAAATGTTCATATATTATTTTAAAATACCCTCTTCTTATTCATTAATGTGAGATATAAGCTAACATGAAAAAAAAATTAACAAAGGTTAAGGGACTAATTTGTAAGTGATTCAAAAGTTGAGGGATTGAGTCATAGACGAGTTATAGTTAAGGGACTGAGTCACAGCGAGTCATAGTTGAGGGACTAAGTTACAAGTGACTTAAAAGTTGGAGGACTAAAAATTAATTTTTTCTTAGTTTTATTACAAAAAAGTTTTACATTGAACTTTTAAATATTAACAAAATATTATCAAATATTGATATATTAACTTAATTTTTTTAAAAATAACAATAATTAGCATAAAAAATAATCATTTGAAACTAACGGTGTTAGAGTTATAGTGTTGGAAATATACTTTATAAAATTAAAGGATTAAATTTAAACATTACATAAAATTAGAAGACCAAAATTATGCTTTAGCCTCACATAGTTAATATTGTTAATTAATTTAAAATCGAGCATTGTTAGACTTGAATGAAGGGAAATCATTGAGTGTGGCTTAATTTTATTTACAAGATTTGAAGAAACTTGAGTACTTCCCCATGGTAAAATGTTGGATATTTTTGATAAGTAATGATTTCGTTTTTTTTTTTGGTCTATGAACATAATAGTACTTAAGGAGATGACATTTTGGACCACGGAAGCCAAAAAAAAAAAGTATAAAACACACAAAAGATTTTTTTTTTTTTTATTTTGCCAAAGGGATTTAAAATATTGGAAATAGGATAAAGTACTAGGGTCTTTGTTTGGCAAAAAAATTGCTAGACAAAAATGTCCTTCTCCGTCCCTTCCTCACCCATGTTCACACTCCAGACCCCACACACACACATTCATTTGTAAATTGTAGATGATTACTTGCTAGATAATTTGAAAGAAGATCGATGTAAATATGATTGAATAAAAAAAAACGAAGTAATTTCAAGGAAAAAAAGACTTATAATTAATTATAGGAAACCATGTTAACATCACATAAAATATATAGGGCAACGTGATAATATAATTTCTACAAATGTAAAAAATAAATGATTTTCTGTCATGAAATTTATGAAAATATATTAGCAACATGATAGGATCAAGAGAAAATTTCATCTAGATCCTAAGACAAGATTTACTTTGTACCCACACTATTATAATTAATATTATAATGTACATTTCCAAAAATCAATGAATGTTAATTATTAGTACATATTTTCCTACACTTGGATTTATGAATGAAGGGAGAAAAGTGAAGAATCAAGTCTCTTTGAAGGTTGATACACAATGCCATAAATAATTCATGAATCAAAGAGTTGGGTTTCAATGGAAATCTAAAAAAGTAAAAGGTTAAACGACAGTTTGGCTCCTTAACTATAGGTTTAGTGAGTGTTAATATTAAACTTATTTTTTGTATAATGTTTTTCTCTCAACTTTTGTAAATGGTGCAATGTAACCTTTAATGTTAACAAAAGTTATCTTTGATTCTTTATTGACTAAAAATGATAAAGGTGATCAAGAAAATTACTAAAAAGGACAAAA
>NW_026556061.1:0-43086 GCF_029017545.1 Prosopis cineraria | reverse complement strand
TACACATGGTACCAACCCGTATAATGTGTATCGGATGTCCCATGGTTGTCCAACTCAACTATATGGATTTTTCACCTCACATATCTCTACATACACATAGTCCTACATATCTTGGGTGAACTCCCACCCCCTATGATCATACTCCCACCCCCTACATATCATAAACTTTTATACATAGTATATACATATAAATCAAAATCAATAGCCTTTACCAATCAATTTCATGCTAAAATCATTTACAAGTCAAATTATGCATAAAACTCTTCAAAATCACAACTTTATAATTTATTTACTTCTTCACAGTTATAATAGTTAATAAACACATAAACTATATAGTTATCTCAACCCTTTTATTCGATAGAAAGGGTTATCCATGTAACTTCAACCCTATTTAAGCTTCTTTCTTGTAACTCATATATCTCACACTAGAATCTACATAGAATTGGCATTCAGAGTCAATTCCTCTATTAACCAAAGTGCCAATTATCACATTTAAACACTTAATTGCTATCAATTCCATGTTTCAAACTCGATTACACACATTACTACTAATTACCTATCATTCCAAGCTTTAACATTTTCTAGTAATTTTCTCTCACTACTCTCTCTCTAGATTAGGGCAAATCTTGCCTACAATTCCAAAGCTTTATCATTTTGACTCAAAGCAATCCAAAGCACAGTTTAGTTCCAAAGAACCTTTCTATTAATATAGGGTGAAATCAACTCCTTAAAAATTTCAAATTCACTTTCTTACTGGTTAAAACTAAGAGAAAATAGGGTAGATTTGAAGGTTAAGGCAATATGTGACTTACCCAATAAGTAACAAGTCAGAGACACCGTCCTTGCTCTTAATTAGGTTGCCCTAGCACAGCCCTTGCTCTTCTCCATATTTGAGCTCTCCTTTCATGTTTCTCCTTTCTATTTCATGAGTTAGACACATCCTTATTAATCTAATTTTTGCTTCATGTGCTGCAACGCATCTATTCCCCGCCACGGCATGTGGCACAGTGAGGGAAATCCTTACTATGTTCACATGCTCTACTTCAAGACTACAATCTTCTACTCATATCTATTCATATAACATCCTAATGAATGAAAATAATACTTTACTACTTAGAATTCTATTCCCACATTAAATCACTAATTCATTTTAATCATTTATTAATATATGATTAGAAATTCATGATGTTACATCAGGAGTCTGCTTCAATTAATAATTTGCTGGGTAAGTATCGCACAATCACAAGCTTCATTCTACCCTTTTTTTTATTGAATTTCATCAATTGAGAAATTGAATAATGAGATTTTGAGGTATTATAATCTAAAATAAAGGGTTTAAATGGGATATCAAATATAAAACTAAGGTTTTGTGACTAGTATGAAATTGAACTATGGAGCATTTAGGCTTAAAATGGCCTAAAAGTTAGGTTAACAGCAAGACTTTAGGGTGGATGAGTGGATTAAGAGGTTGTTATGGTTGTTTGAGTAGCCTATAGGGCTAATGACTATAAATAATGGATAAGTAAATTAAAAAGGGTTTAATTGAACTCTTTTATGTGTTAAAGGATTTAATTTAGCTGAATCAATGCCTATAAAATGTGTGAGACTTGATTGAGGGATACTGTCTTATGTAGATTGAGCACCTGTGAAGCTGAACATGAGAATTTGCACCCCTGGGAGCTTATTGTGATTGGTAATCTTTAATAGCAAGGGTTAAAGGTAACTGGAGTAACCCTTTTACTTTTTTGTTTGTGAAATTATATGCAAGTATTTTGATATAACTGTGCATTATATTGTGAACTAATAGAGTAACAGCATTGTGAAAGTATATGTATGCAGGTGTGTGAGTATTGATTGAAATGAATTTGAAGTGGCATGTGTATTGACATGTATTGCATCTACGAGATATATCTTGAATTATGGTAGAGGGAAACGCGACCCTATTGTGAGGAGGTCTAAGAAGTCCTGATAATCTAAAGCATAGAGCTTGACTCTGTCAGGATAGACACAAGAGAAGAATCTTGATGATCTAGAGCTTATAACTTAACTCTACCACGACGGACCTAAGATATTGAATAATGCACAAGGTTACCTAAAACTAGAGTAAGGAGTTATGGTCCTACTTTGTATGAGGCTAAGAAGTCTTGATGATTTAGAGTATAGAGCTTGACTTCACTATGATGAACCTAGGAGACCACCTATATGTAAAGAGGATTACCTAGTCTAAACAGTGGTATGGTAGGCCCTGTTCCTTATAACTAAAAGTCCTAGTTTGGGTGTAGAGATTACTCTGTCAAGGGAAACTAAGAATGCATTGCATAAGCATATTGAGATTATTGAGAATGATTTCTTGTATATGCCTATGTTATTGTTTTATAGATACACATACTACTCTATCGCTTGTGTATGATTTTGCTTCCTAATCGATAATTGGGGTTACCTCTGTATTACTGAGACGTATGTCTAACTCTGTTACTTTTGAACACAGGTAAAGAGTGTGAGAAGGTTGGGAAAGGAAGTGAGGAAAGAATAGCCTCGATTGGTAGTGGTATGACTACCATTTGAATGAAATGAATGTATAATGAGTTGATAGAGTCAAGTTGCCAATTAGGATGCATAAATGTATGTGAATATTAGAAAGTGGATTGTATTGCAAAAAACTTGCTCATGTATATGTATATGATGTTGCATTGTGCTAAGAGTTCCTTAATAGAGGGTACATGGATAGGCCAAAATGCAAAAACAAGCAAATATATGTCGTGTTATAACTTGTTCCACTTGTGTATATAGTATTGATTGTGAATTGAATGTGACTTGCGTTGTGATTTGAGAACTTGACACAAATAGTGAGGGGGAGCCCCATTTAGAAGAGTCAAGCACATTTGTGATTCCCGACTATATGATGAGGATGAGTCCCACATATAAGAGTTGGAGGATTAAAAGTGAAACAAGTCTAGTTGTATTTATGAATATGTGTTGTATATGTGTATTCCTCATATAAGACCACAATTGTTTAATATGGCTTTAAGAGGCCAAAATGGGCTATTGATGTGATATTTGATATATATGATGTCAATCAGGTATGTGTGGTCCTTTTAGACTTAGTTCAAGGCCCAAAGTGGTCTAATAGGATAAGAAATGAGAATTGAGCACTTAGGATGTCAACTGTAAAAGAAAAAGTGACGTTTTCCATTCAGGTGTCTAATTTTATATTTTATTGTTAGATTGAATCCAAGCTTATTCAATTAGCTAGTATACGTTATAAGTTTCGTGTGGGTGCTTGAATTACTCCAATCAAACATCAAATGTGAAAATGGTGCATGCTGAAAATTCATCATTTTTATTGATAAATGATAATAGAAATGTTGGATAGGCATGCCGTGGTGCATGACATACAGAAATTAGGGGTGTGGCTATGTGCCACATGCCACGATGCATGTATTGCATGCCATGGTGTACGACCCTGTTTCAGGGTTGAGAATGTTGTGTATTTTGAGTTGTTTGATTATGTTTACGCTTTCATTAACCCTCTTATTTGAATATATGTTTTAAAAAGTCGAGATCCCATAATTTGAAAACAAATAAAGGACTATTACTCTAATTTTGAATTTTTGGTCGTGTGATGTGGAATAATAAAGCTCGGGAGAAATCGAGACTTTACAATTTGATCTAGACTTTACAGATGACACTTAAAAACTTTTGAAAACTTAAAAGAGTGAAATGCTTTAGTATAAAGGAAGAAGATGAGATACACAACATTTATACTTGTTCAACCCTAAACTTGGCGTATATCCAATCCTTAAGATTACACTTGAGATTTTCAACTAAATTAACAAGATTCAATGGGTGCTTGCTACCACAGTACAACTTATAAGACTTGATTTGTTTTTAATCAATAAAAAAACCTTGCTACAATCTAACAAGCTATTACAAACACTTAAAAAATACCTTTTCAAGATTTCTAATGAAGAAGATAAACTTTCACAAAAAAAAAAAATCTTCTAAAGAGTAGATGAAATTATGGTTGAAAGCTTATAAACATATGAGAGCCTTTTCACAATTCTTTTCAAGAATAATAAATAAATGTATGATGTTAAAGTACAATTTGAAAGATTTTTGAATGTTTAGATAAAGACAAGTTCACTCAAGAATTAAAATTTCTCCTTCAGATGTGAATTGTATCACATATATAGTTTTGGCAGTTGAAAGACCATTGAAACAATGTTTCTATCTGTTAGTGCATTTTCTTATGAGTGACCTGTTGAATCACGCGTGAAATTTCTCTCAACTTGTTCCAAGTATATGTATGTGATAAATCATGCATGAACCTCATAATCTCTCACGTATGGTTTTATATGTCTGAATATGTACTCAGTTTTGTGTGCTAGAACTTGCGTGCAAACCTTCAGCTCTCATACATGGTTTAGCTTGTATAAGGCCAAGACCAGTTCTGGTGACATATCTTGTGTGAAACCACTATGCTCTCACACATGAAATAGCTTACAAAAAGTAAAGCTCAGATATATGTGATAGAACTCATGTGAAACCTCTTTGCTCTCACATTTGAAATGGCTAGTAGAATGCCAAAGCTAATTCTTGTAAACAAAACTCATGTGAAGTAGAAAGCTATTGCATGTGAAATAACCATATGTAGATTTAGTCTATTTGGGAGGACAAATCATGCATGGATCACGTCCTTACTTACGTGTGAAATAACAGGTAGTAAAGCTCAAACTGTTCTGGGTACATTTCATGCATGAAAATGCAATACAATCAAGCAAGAATATGTATGATCAAGAAATATGAATATATGAATCACGGATCATACATGTGAACAAAGTAAAATCAGCTTGAGATGACTTAAGACTCAATATAGCAATATGTTATTGTGTAACAAGTGACAAATCATATGTGGCTACCATTAGTCCTCACGTGTAAAATAGCCTTAGACATAATGTAATGAAACATAATTACTCAAACTTGCATAGACTATCACTCATGATTTACATACAGAAGCAAAGCTTAAGGCTTCACATAACACAAGTAACAAATCACCTATTAATCACTTCCTGACTCTTGTGTGATCCATCAATTAGTGTGCCCAACATATTGATTCTCATGAACATCCAAGCAGAATCATGTGTGATTCTGCAGCTTATACTGAAATTAGCCAAAATGATTTTTAACACACTAGAAAGACATTACTTGCAAGTTTGAATATACTTAGATGAGTCTTAATATATATAAATGAGATAAATCATGCATTCATTTTAATGATTATGAAAAGTGATAAAGCTCTATAAGTTTTTACATTAAATCTAAGAGAATTTAAATGACTTATCCTAAATTTCTTCAACTTCTCTTGATTCTTCATGCTCTTAAGGTTTTGTCTTCATCCATAATTCTTTATATCTGCATACATGACAAATACCTCTTCTCTTTATTTTGTAATCATTAAGACATACGATCTAACAATAACTAATTGTGTCAATTGTGTGTAAATTGGCATATTTTGCATGTAAAGTGAGAGAGGAACATGTAATGAATCATTAGTGGTTGTGAAAGTTCACGAGTAACCTTTCTAGTGGCAGAAGGGTTGAGATAATTAAATAACTTTCTCTATTCAATTATCTATTATAAATGTTTGGGAGTATGAATATTATTACAGAAAAAGGGTTTAGACTAAGCATATTTTGTCAAATGAATATTTAATGCATGAAATGGTTTTCTAAAGAATTGATTTTAGTAAATTGTATGCTTTATGAATATGTATATATATAGTTTATATACGTAGAAAATGTGGTTTATATGAAAGCATGATCTTAAGGGTGGGAGTTTCACACATAAGGAGAAGTAGTAAAAGTCTATATGGCATTGTTCTTTTTTAGTATTCGACAGGATACGGTGTTGAAGAATTGTATCTCCTTAGAACCTATTGAGGTTGTGGTGCTAGAGATTATCTTTTTAGTACCTATTGAGGTGCAGTGATGGAAATTTGGGCCCTTTAGCATTTGTGATGCAGTGTAGGAGCCAAACAACAACCATTGTACAAAATGGGAGAAACCATAGTCCAGAATTAGGCTAGCACCACCTTTAGCCTAGTGATTCTACCACTACAGGTGAGCTCAAGGCCAATGAGCATGTGTGTTGGTCTGAGGACAAGCTTATGATTTTGAGTCGGGATGATGTGAAGGTTTGGATGGTCATGATCATGCTATAATAGCGGTGAATTGTTATGGCTTGTGAAAGTAGTGATTTGTGGTGAAACATTACATTAAACATAGTGATTTGAAATAAAATTCGGGTTATATGCTATGTTTAAAATATATATTATGTAATATTTGCTTATGGTTGCATGTGGTAGTTAATAATAGAGAGTTATTTTATTATTGAGATTATTATCTCACCTTATTGTTACATTTTTACAAGTCATCGTAGTGAGTCAAATAAGAAGAAAGGTTCAAGTCAACTTAAGGTTGCCAAAGCTATGTGAATTCAGAGTTTGTGTAATGAACACAATTTGTTGTGAATCTTGTATATATAAATTGCCATAGGACTTACATGTATATTTAGAATTCGTGATTTGTTGTGATTAGTAGTATTTTTTTATAAATCTTAGTCTTTATGTAGAGATTTATGGTGAAATGATAATGTGAGTTAAGAACTTAGTTGTGAACTTGTTGTGAATGTGGAATTGTATTGAACTTGTGGCATTTATGGTTGTTACACGTTATAATGTTTAGTAGTAAAAAGTTGTTTGATGTGGAAATAGGCTGTTGAATGGCCAAATTTTGATTTGTGTGTATGTATGATTATAAAATAAGGTCAATCAGGTGTATAAGGTCCTTTTAGACTTGGTTCAAGGCCTAGAACTGTCTAATAAGACAATGTGATTGATTTAGAAAAGTACTTTTTGCCCCCAGGGTTTAAATTTTAATCGGACCATTATATGATGACTAAAATTTTCTATTAGCTAGCTTATTAAATAAGCTTCATGTAGGCCTTGAATCACTTCTATTTGATATCGTATGTGGAAATGGTGTACATCGGACATTCACCTTGCGTATTGTCAAATGACAGTAGTAAAAATTATCATATGCACCGTGGTGCATTGTGTGTCTGATAGGGGTTGTCTTTTGCCTTAAAAATTAAAATAAAGCTAACCCTAGGTCATCTCCCAAGGAATAATTTTCAGTCTAATTTAAAATTTATTTAGTAAAATAAATCACCTAAAGTTTAAAGTTGATTAACTAATTGCTAACCTAATTATCTAGTGAATTAAACTAGAAAACTAATCTTAATTTTGAAAGAAGTAGCTTCTCAATTTAACTAGGAACCTAGGGTGTTTTAATGGAAGATTTCTAACCTTTAATTAATTATGGCAGCTCACTCAACTCCTCTTCCTTAGCTGAAAAATGCACTTACTTAAGACAACTATCTCAAGTATCCTAGTTTTACTAATTCAATTTCCTAAGTGCTATTACAAGCTTCCTATTTAACCTTACTAGCTTAGCTCTAAAATTAACCAAGTGTTTAGCTAAAATTCATTCCTAAATGCCATTGCCCAAAGCTGTACCTAAGTTCAAAACTATGAAAGCTTAAGCAACTTATCAAGTATTCACCACACAATTACATGTTAGGTTAATACAAGACATTCACCCATTGAAATCACATATTATCATGCAAATTCATAGAGTGGATGAAATTCTAGCGCACATAGGTCATGAAATTCAACTCAACAATCTTGTTTCAACATTACAAATTACAAACAACCATGTGACTAAAGTCAAATTGAACCACAATCAATAATAGTCATAGTATTCTAATGGAATTGAAACAAAATGAAAAAATAGTTGAGCTTTGTCTAATGGAGACTCTAGCTAGAAAACATCAAGAGCACTTTGCTTCCTCCATGAACACAACCAGGCCGTGGCACATGCTTCATACTTCTTGATGGATTGAGCTTCAAATCTCATTCTAGTTGCTTACGGTTGGTTCAGCCTTGAGAGAGGAGAAGAATGGTGGAAGAATTGGGTGGATTTGATGGTAAAAAGAGGGAGAAATGGTGGTTGGACGTGCTATATTGTAGAGAGAAAGGGGAAAAAATGAAGAACACCAAGAATAAGAGAGAGAAAATGTAGATGATGATTGATATGATTTGAGGGGGTAAACGGTGTGCTCCCCCTTATTTCCCATCAGCTGAAGGCTTAATTAAAAAATAAGAAAAGAAATGAAAATGAAAATAGGAGCCTTGTCATACTTGTAAGGTGGCAACCTCTTATTGGTTTATAGATGATTCCAATGTGTGTGTAATTTCTCATGTGTCATCCATATCATTTAAGCTGATTTAATATCCCAAAAATAGCATAAATCACGTGCAAATTCTCAGATATTGACCTTAAGGAGTGTTGACTTCAATTGCCCAGTTGATGCATAAGTCACATGCCACCTGTATCACATAATTCAATTAAATGGCATGTGGTATTATAAAATCTAATTAATGTCCAAAATTAAATTCATAAGTAGAAGAGAGAATTTATTAAATTAACTAAGTTTTGGCTGCACAAAATTATATAAAAATTTCTATACAAAGGCAAACCGAAAACTATGTCAAACTCAGACACTTAAGAAAGTTTTAATTTTTTTTATTTAATTACTCCTGAACTAAAATAAATTTTAAAAATATAATTTTACCACTTATCAAATGGACATAAAATTGAATTTTTAATTTTTCTTGTACATTTTCTCAAAAGTTTAATTTTTGGATCAAAATACCCCTAGTGTATTAAACCTAGAAACTTTGATAAAATTCCAAATCTAATGCAATGTGTGCACTTGAAGGTGATAAATTATTAATAAAAGGGTCCTAATTGACAAATAAAAGTGGGTAACAAATGTGTTCTATCAATGTCACACTGTGGCGCGTGGTATAGAAAGGGTCAGCTTGTGGCTATATGCCACACGCCATGATGCATGTGGTGAATGCTCTAGTCTTTCAATTTTTGACTTATTTTCCTTATTTTAAAAATGTGTATTGAAAGTTATGAATGCAAGGTATAGTCTTTCACTGTGCAATGATGATTTTATATTAGATTTTGAATGAATTTTATGAGTTGCGAAACCAGTCTTTAGTCCTAAGCCTTACAAATGAAATTTTGAAATATAATTTAGTTGGAGCGTGGTGATTATTTTAATCCTTTTCTTTTATCTTTTGGATATAAAGGGAGGGTTATAATACATGGGAGCTTTTTATATAGAAAATACTCCCGTATACTCATTATTTATTTATTTTTATTTTTTTGGTAGAACCATTATTTATTTCTTTCTATCCAATTCAATCCATTTTCAGATTTGTGCTAGGCTAAAGGGCTCTTCCACTTTTCTTCATGAGCACCTCCCTATTTTGCTCAAACAGCTCCCTATAGCTGCCACACTATCGTTCGCTCAAGCCTTCAATGTCGATGTTGATCATCTATGAAGCTCCAAGCTACTGCATTGCCATTGATTGCATGAGGTTTGCCTGTAGGTGTGGAGCTCTATATCTCATGTAGCGTGTAATGCCTTTTACAACATTACCATGCGCTTCATTATAAAATTTCTAATCATTTACTTTGAAAACTCTGAAAATCTTGGGATCCTAAAATAAAATGTTTCTAAAATCATATAGTGATATATTCAAGCTGTAAATTATTGCATCGTGGAAGCATCTATAAACTTATAAGAAAAATATATGCATTTCAGAAAAATTTAGTCAAATTTGGCACTATGGTTACATGTACAGCAGTATGTGGCACAAAGACCATAGTCGTTTGCTCTATATTGTGCCCTCGGCATGCGGGTACATGCGCGGCATACACACCTGAATTTACTGTCAAATTTACAGATTCTGAGGCAAACTTCAGATGCACACCATTTCCAAATCAGATGTTTGATAGGGACGGTTTAAGTGCCCACACAAAGCTTGTTTCGAAATCTAACTAATGACACTGGCTTTATTTCAATCTAATATTTCTATCAAAAATTGGACACCCAAGTGCATTTCAACCATTTTCTACCAAAATCTTGCCACTGAAGTGTCTCAATTCAAAACCAAACAGTCATTAAGCACTTTTTAAGCCTTGACCATGTCCAAATGGACAATACACACCTGATTGACCATATATATATACAATATAACACACATATACATATTTGGCCTGTAAATCGTCCATTTCACACTTTGGGCTAAAATCACATTTTCATTTATCAATCTCATACATGGCCAAATCACTATCTATCCACTTCACACATCACATATTTACACACATACACATTTATCTACTAGCACATCTATTTATTTCACCATTCACACATATACAAAGGCTAGAGATCTCAAAATCATCAAACATACCATAAATACAACTTTTACCATAATATGCACCCCCTCAAGTCCTAAGGCAACTTATACATAGTCTCTATTAATAATCTAACAAATCATTACACCAGAACCTTACAAAGGCTTAGTGAGAGATCTTTACTCAGCCAATATCTTTCCCTTTCAACCTACTAATACTAGAACCCAAAAAATATGAATAACCATGGGTGAGATAAAAATCTCAGTAATCAATATAGCTCATTTAATGTCTATTATCACAATTAACCATGCTAAAGTAATAAAAACCATAATATAACATATATTTGTAGTATACCATAGGTAAATCATTAATTTCACAAATAAATCATGTTTCAGACACTTTTATATCTTAGCATGATCATCTATCCACCAAACCTTTAAAGCTTCCCGACATGAAATCATAGACTCTTCTGGATCAACCACTTGTTGACCCAAGCATACTTTTGGTGGTAGAAACACCTGGCCAAAGATAATCTAACCCACCTATGAACTATAGTTTCCCTCTTCACACACTTGTGATAGAGGCATCGTTGACCCTAATCGCACCCTAATGGGCACTAGGGAGTTGCCAGACTACCCGGATGTCCTATGGTAATAGTCCTATAATATGTTATATTGGATTACCCATAGTAACAACCTATATAATGCTGCACCGGATGTCTCGTAGTAACAGCTCGACTATATAGATTTTTCACTTACTAACTTTACACACATATCTCCACATATTCGGGTGAACTCTTACCTTCTATGATCATGCTTTTTCATAATTATCACTACTCATCCACATTTCCACAACATAATGCCATAACATATGAATATATATCATTTGAAATCAAGTAAACTTTTAGATCTCATTTTACAAACCATTGTACATGCTAAAATAATTTCAATAACAAATCATGCACAGAAATCAACCAAAACCACATTTATATAATTACTTCTTCATAGTTATAATGGTTAACAAACTACATAATTACCTCTGTAACATCCAAAAACTTTAAATCTGGAAAAATTGACTAATTAAGGGATAAATTAGTTAAAAAATATGATTAATTAATTTAAATATGTTTTTAGGTTGCTAATTGGATTTCTGGGTCATATTTGGCTCTAAATTGAGTTAGGATGAAAGTCAGATCAAGTCGGGTGGCATCGAGGGGAGCAAAATCAACAATTTGCTTGCTGCATCATGAGCCATGACTTGTATGGCATGTACTACGACCCATGGTACAGTAGGCAACTTAAAATTTAGAAAATCATCAGAAAATAACAGTTTTCATGGTGAAAAGCCTAGAACATGAGGGGGCAAGTTTTAAGTACTGCTAGGGCATCATTTTAAGAGGATTTTGAAGATAAATTGAGCTTTAAAACTCTTGAGTAAGTTCCTACCCTTCTCCTCTACCTTTTTATCTCATTTTTTATGGGATCTGAAAGTGGGAGAATTTACTCTAAATGGATTAAGCCATAAGTCTATATTTTAATGGTTTCTATTGACTCTAAAGGTTTGATTTAGGTTTATTGATTTTGGATATATAGTAATATGAAGCTACTTCATTGTTTGGTGAAAGTTAGATCAAGCCCTAACTTAATCATGGGTTTTGAAGTGTAATAAGTTGAGATATTAACTGTTATGATGTGATAGAGTTAGAGGGGGCTTAAAGGAATTGTATGAACAAATTCTAATCTTAACAAGCATCTTTATTGAGAATATGAGTAAGAAGTGGGAGAATTGAGAGGTTATTGATAGCTAATAGTGCTTGTGTTAATTGAAAATTAACATATAGTACTTGTTGATGTAGATTGTGGTGTGGGAAGACTTACCTTGACACAAGAAGAGATTTAGTACCACGGTAACCCTTTTAGTAACAAAGGGTTAAGGTAACTAGATAATTTGCATTATTTATTACCTTGTATAAGTTATTCTCAAGTTGTTCTTACATGATTTGTTATGTATATATGTATGAATTTTTTAAAAGTTAATTATTTTAGAAAATGAGTGGAGTATTGATTGTAAAATATCAAGTTTTTGAAGTAAGTAGTAATATTTATTATATTGGTTTAGAAAGTGTTTTATGCATGGTCAAGAAGAAATATGTAGTGAAATGTGGCATATTAGAGGGTGGGAGGTCATCCTAGTGGAGTTAGTGAAGATTAAGTCCATATGACACTGCTGGCACCTTAAGATGCCAGGTGCAATACTTACTCTCTTTAGTGTTCGAAAATAGGTGTGGTGTCGGAGACTTACTCTCCTTAGTACCTAAAAGGGTACGGAATTGGAGAACATGCTCCTTAGCATCTGTAGGATGTGGTATTGGAATAACGACACCCCAATTACTTGTAATAGGGGAAACTAGTAGTTCAGAAGTGGTTCATGACACCTTGGCTGGGTAGTCCTATCATGGATGTTGAGCTTGGGGACTGTGAACACCATATTTTGTCCAAGCATTTTCTTACTTAACAAAAATAAAAATAAATAACCAAAAAAATATAAAAATGCAAAAGTGAAATTTAATCCTTTTTAGGATTATATTTTCAAAACAAAAAATTTATTTAACTTTATTTTAGATAATCTTTTTTAGTTAGGATTTTATTTCTTTTAGTTAATTAAATTAATCAAAAAAAATAAAAATACTAAAATAAAATTTAATCCTTTTTAGGATTAAATTTTAACATAATCAAAAAATCTTCTTTAAATCTCTTAAAATCTCTCCCAAATTATCTCAACCATTCAAAAAATATTGAGTGTTAACTTTTGAGAGTTAACTTTTCTCTTCTTAAATATTGTTTTTCATTAAAATTTAAAACATATTTTTAATCTAATTTCAAAAAAAATATAGACATTAATTCAAAAAATAATAATAAAAAGAACAGACCTTTTCGGCGCTAATCAAGGAGGAAAGAAAGCAAAAGGAAGCATATAAACACACAGCCACATAGAGAAAAATGCAGAAAGAGATTAGACGCATGCATGCACAGCAAAACAGAGCAGAAGGAGCAGCAAGCAACTAGCATATAGACATATACTTTTGGCTAGCAAAAAAAAGGAAACAGAACTAGAGATGCATGCATGCATGCATGCAGCAGACGAAAACATGCAGAAAGCTTCACTTTGTAGAGTAAGAGATGCACGTTACAAACTACAGAAAAAGCAAAAAACAAAGCACAAGGGGAGAGACTGAGAGGATAAAAGAGCATACACAGAAAACCAAAGGTAGAAGACTGGAAATTGGACAAGAAACAGAGGAAAGAACTGAGAAGGAGACGGAGAAAAAAAATAAAGCATAGAAGATAGATCTGAGATGGAGAGAAGAAAGAGCATAAGGATAATGATTGTGTCCAAGAGTTGTGGGGAAATAGGTTTGCCTAAAAATTTCCAAAACCTATTGACTTCTTCAGCCTTTATCACCCTTCTTCTCCTTTGATGCCAAGTGAGCAACTAGAAAGCAAAAATTTATTCATTCAATTAACATGCTAACTGTGATGGAACCTCTATTTCCCAAATAGCCCATTATGCCACATGCTACTGAACAAAACTATTACATTTGAGATGCAACACTTGTTGAGCAACTCCTGTCTCATCCACACACTAATGAATACTCTAACCATCTTCTTGCTTCCCAGCAATGAGTACCTATTGTCTTCTTTTGGTTTGACATTTTGAGTCTTCTATTGTGCCATCTTGTGTGTTCCTGTGTGGCTGCTATAACTCCTCTTTCCAGAGATATTGTTCTCTTTATGGACATAGCTTTTACTTAGTAATGACTTTAGCATGGGTGTTAACCATGGACATCCATACTTGTCGTTCAAAGTTCTTCCTTTAAGCAGGTTTTGACTTATTGCCACTGTTAGGCTTCTGCTCCTATCACGGCCAATGTGTTCAATGCATTCGTGAGATTCAACTACTCATCCAAATCTATGGCTAAGCTTCCTACTAGAGATCTTCCTACAACATTTCAAGCACCTACTAAGATTCTAAAATGGGAAAAAACTAAAAAACTTGGGAAACGTCTAAGATCTCAGCTTCTGTTTCTCCTCGTCCATTACTTTGGTCATGTAGTCCAGTCCATTCAGGCCACACCAATGATGAGTGGCAAGGTAACTAGCAAATTGCTAGAGTTGTGTCAGACTAAGGGTGTGTTTTGATGTGGTGTAGGCCATCCCAAAAACCACATTCCAAAACACGAAACTCGAAAGCAACCTTCCATATTTAATCCCATATGAAGTTTTACTTCTGAAGCAGTCAGGCATGGAAGATGCATAATATGAATTAGAAGAGCGGTGGTGCCTACAACGTTGCTTGGAGTAGGATTTACTCATTTTTTCAGACCTTTAGGGCTTCTTTATCTCGGTCCCGGTGATTTGAGTATGCCCTTTCTTGTTTAAAATTTTGTACCTCTTTTAAAATTTCATGTGCCTGCTTCATTCATTCAAATGATCGCATTATTTTGAGAAAATTAAGAGTATGCATATGTATAATCTGAGACTATTATTTATTCATAAATAATTTTAAGACATCAACTTTATTTTGATTTTCATGAGAAATAAATTAGGTAATTAATGGTCGAGATGGTATGTGGATCTTATTAATTTTAATTGTTGGATGCTATTACCATAACTATCATTACTTCCTTTCGAAAGCTATATCTAAGCATTAGGATAATTTGGAAAAAAAAAAACTTGAAGAATACATCCTTAAGTTAAAAGAGGAGGTGAAGTGTCAAAATAGTTTTTTTCTTTGTTCATTCAAATGCTAAATTCATATCATGCACTGCTTGTAAATGCAAACATCTTGATTATCTATTTTTCGTGTGAGATTTTATGAATCTCTATAGGAACTTAGAATGATCCTTTATCGTGTAAATCAATAAGATTTCACAGTTATGAGGATCAATCTTGTATATATTAATATGGGTTCCAAAGACCCATTATTAAAATTAATTTTCTTTTTATAATGAATATTCAAGTCTCATGTGAGATTTAAGAATCTTCATAGAGAATTAAATTAATTGCCTTATTGTGTAGGATAATAAATCCTCACAAATATCGTGGTTCATAATTTATATGGTAAATAAATAAATAAATTTTTTCAATAAAATAATAAATATTTTTATGATTTTAATTAATTAAATTAATAAATTTGAATTATAATCACATTTTCTAATTAGATCTTTTGGTCATGTGAGATTTTTAAAACTCCATAGACCTTTAAGTTGATCTTACGACCATGTGAGTTAATAAGGCTTCGTAGGTATAACAATTAAGATTTTTATATGTTAAAATATGAGTTGTATAATTATGCATTAAAATATAAAAAATTAATCGTTATATCTACAGAGTCTTATTGATTCATACGATAACACGATTATCTTAGAAGTCTATGGAGATTCAAAAATCTCACATGACTAAAAGATATAATTAGTAAACATGATTACAATTTAAATGCACTAATTTGGTTAATTAATTTTCTAAATTGTGTATTATATGATTATTTATAAAAATCATTTATTTATTATAAAAATTGAGAATCACTATATTTGTGGGGACTTATTATCCCACACAATGATGTGATTAATTTAAATGTCTATGAAGATTCTTAAAATCTCACATGAGACTTAAATAAATTATTAATTTGGATTATAAAAAGAGATTTAATGTTAATGATAGACCTTTGAAACTCATATTAACATATAAGTTTTACTCTCGTATCTGCATAACCTTATTGATTTACACAATACGAGATTATCCTAAGTATCAGCAGAGATTCAAAATCTCACACAATAAAAGAATTCAATTTATTCACTTTAAATATATTACAATTTTTTATTTTTAATTAATATCATAGGTACTTCTAATTTTCATTATATATTAACCATAAGAATTTCTAAAATCAAAGGAATCTCTGGGCTCTAATCCTCAATCAATGCAAGATGATTTGAAAAGGTTAGCTTCAGTGGTGGTTGACATGGATGAATTTTCTGATGAAATAAACGTAATTGAAAAGATTGTTGAGAAGCATATTACGTTTAGAGTTACCAAAAAAGACATTAATGATCTCATTATTTTTGAGTGGTTAGACTTGGGAATAATTTAAATTTTTATCATGTGGGTATTCATTTTTATTTCTAAATTAATATTTAATTTTTTTTATTGCTAACGTATTTCTTATTATCAAATGTACCTTTACAAGATATTCACTGAACTCGGTGTTGACAATAATTATGGGTTCTTGTCTCCACTTTTAACTGCATGTGGCAAAGTGAACCAAAGAGCTTCTTACATTGAAAAAGATGATGTGCAAACCAAAGATGTGCTGGTTTTTACTAATTATTAAGAGGTATAAAATTTTAAATTCATCCCTTAGTTTATAAAGAATTTCCTTAATGATGTGATTTTAATATAAATTAATATACTATAGTTATCATTGGATGCTTCCTATCATTTGCCCATATGAAAATACTATATACTAGTTTTGTTCACTACAAAGGAAAATAAGCGACGATATGAAGACTTTGATTGAATCGTAAATTTTTGAATTAATTCTATTTTGTGTTATTAATAACATATATTTAATACTTTTAAAGTTTTCTAAGTGTGTATATTTGGTAAATAGATCTTTAGCAACATATTGAAAATCAATGAGAATGGTTGACAAGAAAAAAAAATGAAATCAAGTAGGTGCCAATGCGAGTAAGTATTTAAAATTTATTCCCCAATTAGAATGAAGATTATAGTATTGATATAATAAATTTAATTATTTTTATTTTCTTCATAGTGTCTTCAACAACCAGGAAGTGTAGAATGCGGTTATTATGTGATGATTTTCATATATGAAATCATCACTTAGGGTATCACTCACTCATTTAATCAAGTAATAATTTGTTAATAATTATTTATAATTATGATGTTTGTTGTATACTTGAGTTATTATTCATACATATATTACTATTTAATTTGCAGTACTTTCAAAGTTTAGAGCCATATTCTAAACAAGAGTTGAGACATATTCCCAATATATGGTCTAGGTTTTTCTTAGAATTAACAGGATTAATGTAAAAACTTTCTAGATATTTGTATTAAAAATGTAGACTTTTAGTTCATATATTTCTACTAGATATATTTGTACTGGTGTCTGGAGTTGTTATTTATATATTAATGCAGGTTTTGTAATCAAAGAATGTATATATTTATTTATGAATCTATAAAAAAATATAGTATTTACGACCACAGTTATTGCTATAACTATGATAAAAGATGATATAGAGTGATAGTTATAGAAACAACTGTCACTATATATGAATCTTTAAATGAATCTTTCGCCACATGTGAGCTCGAACCTATGGTGAAAGATACTACTTTTCACTATAGGTGAGCTAAGACCTGTGGCAAAAAATGATATATTTTACTACTATATTTTTCGCCATAGGTGAGCTATGAACTATGGCAAAAGATATCATTTTTTGCCATAGTTAAGCTAAAACTTGTAGCAAAAAATGATATTTTTTACCACTGTATTTTTCACCACAAGTGAGCTTAGACCTGTGGCCAAAAACAATATCTTTTACCATAGTTTCACTTAACCTGTGGCGTAAAATGTCTATTTACTACTACATGATTTCTACTACAAAGCTTCTTCTATTGCAAAAAATGTGTTTTAACTGTGGTGTGTGAAACAACTATTCTGCACATTACTCTTGTTGTCCGTAGAACAAACACCCTTAATATCAAATGTAGCCCTAGTATATAACATCACACTTAGGACCTTGTGCCAACCCTTTAATAATATCAGAAACACAATCTTCTTTCTCAACCTTTTGTTGAACCAATTTACAAAAGTTCTTTCTAATCAATCTTTACTCAATCATCTTAACTTAACTATTTTGCTTCTTTATAAGTTCTTTATGGACATTTATATAGTCTTAAACTTGATCAACATTATTCAAGATGTGTAAGTTGCTTGTTGCAATTCATGAGGATCTACACTCTTCATAGAAATGACACATCTACGATCTTTGACATCATGTTGTCTCAACCAATGTTTTTAGAACTAGATCGGATATTGAACTAGGAAGTTTAGTAGTTTATAGTTTGTATTTCAACTGGGTTAGACCAATGGTCAAACTGGTGACATAATAATTAAATTAAAAAAATTATATTTGTATATAATAATCTAAATATAAGAGAGAAATATGAAATTGCTACTTAACTTAAAAATAAAACAAAATATTTTAAGTTTATTCATGACTTAACAAGCCATATGATATACAACATAACATTTAATGATTAAAAAAATTAGTCATTTTTTAAAATAAATTTGATAAGAAAATAAAAAAGATTTTTTTAATAGTCCAATTTTTTAAAACTGGATCCAATTCCCAGCTTGATTTCATTTCTTGGTCCAACCACTAGTCTAAAATGGTCCAACCTAGCTCAAGCCCCACAATAGTTTTTACACGCTGGCTAAGCCAAAATCTAGATTGGTCAATGGTTAGACCGATCGACCATCCAGTCTTGTCCATATTTTTAATCATTGGTCTTAACCTAATGAGGTCATACATTATCTTAATCTTGGCAAAATTTTGCCCTTTCTTTAGAGACATATTTTTAAACAATGATGCTTCAAGACAGTGTAAACTCTTCACATATCCTTTTAGAACTTTCATTGTTCTTTCAATTGGGTACATCCATAGTAAATGAACAAGGCCATATAACTTTATCTCCCTGACTAGATAAACAATTAGCTAGATATATCATAATGTCAAAAAATAATGGAAGAAAGGTCTTTTCAAGTTAGCTCAAGATAAGATATGCTTCATTTTCTAATTCATCTAATTCTTCCAGCTCATGGACTTTATGACATATAGCATTAATGAAGAAAAAGCAAATCTTAGTTATGATGTCTCTCAATTCATCTTTCCAGAAGTCTTGAATAGCATCGATAGTAGTTGTTATATTAAAACATGGCAATCATAAGACTTAAGGCCTACTAATTTCAAATCCTTCATTAACACAAGCTTCTTAAATTTTGAAGAATACCCTGAGGGAACTTTCATGCCATGTAAGTACTCACAAAAGCTTCTTTTCTTGTCCTTACAAAAAGTATGTTTAGTTAAAGGACAACAAGTCCTCTTACCATCCGGCCTTGGATGCAAGTTGTAACCCTCTCCTGTATCCTCTAGATACAAGAGAAGATTACTAGGATCACCACATCACAAAACACCAAACAGTAATCAAATGTTTTGTTTAAAAAGCTTTGGCTAAAGATTTATTTCACAGAATCATCAAAAACCATAATATGACAGATGATACGCAGTGGAAATAACTTATATACATTCACCTCCATTGTTGCATGACTTAAAATCATAAAATCAAGTCAAAAATAGGGCTATACGTTATGGTGTGCAGTACTGCACTGTTGCATGTGGAATAAAGCTACATGCCCAAACTTTTTGTGCCGTGCATCATGGTATGTGGCACCATGCGCATTGGCGTGCCTATATAAATTTTTGCTATCATTTTGACAACAAAAATGACAAACTTCTGGCATGTGCCATATGATATCCGATCAAAAGGATTCAAGTGCCCCAATATAGCTTAACTCATAAGCTAACTAATAAGACAGGTTTGTACATAATCTAACGGTTCAATCAAATTTTTGACACCGGGGTGCAAAAAGTCATTTTTTAAAAAATTTTAGGCACTCAAGTGCTCAAATCAATCCCTTTCTCTCATTAAACCATACAAGGCCTTAAGTCAAGTTTAAAAGGAACTAATACACCTAATTGACTATAATATATAATAATCATACTCATATATCAAAATTTGACCCTTCTACGACAATTTTCACATTTCACAAACTTGCACCCAACTTGCCAACACTTGACATAACTTAGCCCACTTGGCTATTTTTGATCACATTTATATACATTCATATTTACAGTACAATCTTAGCTCTAAATTACTCATTTCATAATAATGTCTCACTCGGGCTTAAGATTCACTATCATTCACAACAATTTCACACATATATACACAAATTATAGCCTTTTGATCTATTTCATCCAATATGCATACAATTGGGCTAAAAATCCATAAAATAACTACTCAAGTCATGCATGCAACCCTATTGCAACTCATTTACACATTTATATATACAAGATCTTAGTTTTTACAAACTCTAAAGTCACATGATTTTAACAACTCAAGCCGATCTAGACTCTCTTCCCTTATCCTGATCACTGCCTGGTCTTATAAACATGTAACCACAGGGGTGAGATAAAAATCTCAGTAACAAAGTAACTCACTCTTATTGATAATCACATGCAATAATATGAAAGTAAAGTATAGTATATCATTTAAATCTCATTAAAAATAGCATTTATATCACATATCTCAACTCCATTCATATTCATATATCACATATCCATTCCTTACTTTTCACCACTTTCACATATCATTTCATAACATCTCATAGCATGATCATTACTGATCAAACTTCTAAATTACCCTGACTCAAAATCATAGGCTTGCCTTAAAATAATATACACTCTCATTGACCTTAAGCTCACTTGCATTGGTAGAATCACTAAGTCAAAGATGTTCTAATATACACACAAACTATGGTTTTCCCCAATACGCACAATGAGGCATCATTGACTCCAGCATTGTATCATAAAGACACTAAGGAGTCTCACATCTCTAACACCACACCTCAATAGGCACGAAGGAGATCTTCTCAAATACCACACCTTACAAGGCACTAAGGAGAATTGTTTCCAGCATCGTACCCTATCGAGTACTAAAAAAACCTTGCCATATAGTCTTTATTATCACCTCTCCACTTGGGTGAACTCCTACCTTTATGATCATGCTTTATGAACCATTTAAGGTTCGTATTTTTCCATTTTACTTTTTTTCTCATACATAGCATATATATTAACATACCATTTGAAAACACCCATTTTAATTCTTTATTTCAATCAAAATCTTTCTCATGAAACATTCACACAATGCTATAAATCATGCTTAATTCAAAACAAGTTTATGCACTACAAAGCATACTAATACACAATTACAATAAACAGTAGTAAATAAAGAAAGTTATTCAGTTACCTTGATCCTTTTGTCATTAGAAAGGTTATTCATAGATTTCAACAATCACAACTACTTATCTCAGGCCTCTTTTCTCTACTCATATGTTCAATATGCCAATTTGAGCATATTTGACACATTTTAGTCATTTGGTCCATTTTAACCAAAAACACATATTTACTACTCAGGCTATATTCATCCGTAAACTCTTTTCCATTTATCGATTATAGATCTATTATTACCTGATTACTACTTTACATCATCTCAATCGGTTTTATTTCACTCAAATCATATATCTGCCCTAACTTTTCTCTCTTTAGAGCTAAAATTAAGCCTATAGGTTTAAAGCTCTATCGTTTACCTTAAAAAAGTCATAAAGCTCTAATTTAACCCCCAATAACCTTTTTATTAGTATTAGACAAGAACAAACTCCGTAAATTTCATCGATTCAATTTCCTTATAACTCATTTTTAGAGAAATTTGTGTAGAATGGAAGGTAAGAGTTATATGTAGCTACTTAACAAGTTATTAACTAAAAGTACCTTCCAATAACTTGAAATAGCTTGCCCTAGCTCCTTAGCCCTCCACCTCTCCTCCTCTCATGTGTTTCTAAATTTTCACCTCTGAAAATCACCAGATTTCATGACTTAAGAAGTGATTTTTTGGTCTATGCACTGTGATATATGTAGCACAAGCCACGGTGTGTAGCGCCACTCATGCTTGCTTTGACCCGAAATGCACTCCTTTCACCCGTATCTGCTTATACAACACACCACCAAGTCAAATCATCAATTAATCATCCGAATCTCTAATCCCATATAAATTATTAATTTACCCTCGATTAATAACTAATCTCAGGAATATGAAATTTAGGATGTTACATAAGTCTTCTTTAATTTTCATGTCTTCCAAATTCAATCTTTCCTTGAACTTGTGTGGTATGTCCAAAAGTGTCCCAACAATACTATCACACATGTTCTTCTACATGCATGACATCAGTACAGTGTCTCACATTAAGATGGCGCCAATAAAGAAGGTCAAAGAAGATAGACCTATTTTTCCATATATTTTTTCACTATTCTTTATGTTTTACTAAAGGTAACATTGATGACTTTCAAAAATTCATAAATCTACTCCCTTGCCAATAGCTTTAGGGCAGTTTCATGCTTTTAGCCACCATAGAAAGCTTTCCTCATTCAATGATAACAGTAACCCTCTTAAAAAAATCTCTTATAGCTAAGATAGATTCTCTTTTTTCCATGATAAAGTTGATGATAGCATGTTCCTACTTCACAAATTAGACATGTTTTATGCCCCTTAATATTATAGCCTAACAAGTTTTATATACAGGGAAGTCATTTATGGTGTAAAAGATCATCGCATGTAACTTGAATACCTCTTCTTTATTCACTTCAAATACATCCATACCTAACTCCCATAGCTTTTCAAGTATTCAATCAAGGGACTTAGGTAAGTATTAATGTCATTCCCCAATTATTTCAATCCTAAAAGGAACATAGACAACATGATATACTTGTGTTGCATGCATAACATGAAAGATAAGTTGTAAATCACCAACAAAACAGGTCATAAACTATGTATACTATTAAGGTTGTCATAAGGATTCATGTCATCTGTACTAAATCCAAGCTTGAGGTTCCTTGGATCACTTTCAAACTCAGGAAATAAAGTGTCAATGTTCTTCTATTACTCCAAATCAGATAGATGTTAGAGCTTTTCATTTGAAATAATCCTCTCATCTGTATGACATCTCATATTCTTTATATCCTTTTCATTAGCAAACAATTTCTTAAACCTTAGTATAATTAGAAGATACCATAGCATCTTCACAGGAGCTTTGTTCTCTTTATGCCTTGGTGTCTCACATACCAAACACTTTTTCTCCTCTTTATGCTCTTTCCTATAGAATATGTAGTCATTTACAAATGCATGTATTTTCTTGAATTCCATGCCTTGTAAGCATAGAATTTTCTTCACATCGTAGTAACGAACAAGCAACACATTTTTCTAAGCATTAATTTGAGCAACTCAAGTAAAATATAATAGTTTGAATTTTAATCTCAGGAACTAGTTACTAATCAGGGGTAAATTAATAATTAGGAGGTTGATTGTGATTTGGATGTTAAGTTGGCAATTTGTGTTAGTTAGATGTTGCATTAATAGGATTGAAGGGTAGAAAGGCAATTTAGGATAAAACGTGCGAGCAAAAGTGAGAATTTTCTCACTATACCACGTGCCATGATGCATCATCTAAGAATTTCTTAAAGCTAACGTGAACAGTTTGTGAAAATAGAAGGGAAATTGTTAGAGACATGTCTATCGGGTAAGATGAATCCATCTCTCTTAAGGCAAGCCATAATTAGAGCTCGGGAGTATGCTTTGATTGATTACTTATTAGGTAAGTATTGTGTAATCCCAAGCTTAAATTCTACCCCTTTTTTATTGAATTTCATTGATTGAGAAATCAAATCATGAGATTTTAAGGCATTGTAATCTAAAAGAAAAGGTTAAAATGGGATATCGAATACAAAACTAAGGTTTTGTGACTAATATGGAGTTAAATGGTTGAGCGTTGAGCATTTAAGCTTAAAATGGCCTAAATGTTAGGTTAAATAGTGAAATTTTAATTGAATAGTATGTTGGGAGGTTATTATGGTTGTTTGAGTAGCCTATAGGGCTAATGATTATAAAACATGGATAAGTGTGTTAAAAAGGGTTCAATTAAACTGTTTTTTTATGTTAAGGGATTTAGTTTAGTTGAATTAATACTTATGAAATGTGTTGAGAATTGACTAAAGGGCATTGTGTTATGTAGATTGAGCACCTGTAAAGTTGCTCATAAAAATCTGCACCCCTGGGAGCTTAGTGTGATTGGTAACCCTTAGCAAGAGTTAAAGGTAATTGGAGTAACCCTTTTACTTGTTTGTTTGTGAAATTGTTTGCAAGTATTTTGATATAACTATATGCATTATATTATGAGCTGATAGAGTAGTAGCATTGTGAAAGTATATGCATGTGGGTATGTGAGTATTGATTAAAATGAATTTAAAGTGGCACATACACTAATATGCATCACATCCATGAGATATACCTTAGATTATGGTAAGGGAAATGTGGCTCTATTGTGAGAAGGTCTAGGAAGTCCTGATAATCTAAAGCATAGAGCTTGTCTCTACCAGGACAAACCTAGGAGAAGAATCCTAATAATCCAGAGTGTGGAGCTTGATTTCACCACGACGAACCTAGAATATTGAATGATCTATAAGGTTACCCTAGATAGGGTAAAGGGTCATGGTCCTACTCTATATACGGCTAAGAAGTCTTGATGATCTAGAGCATAAAGCTTTACTCCGCCATGATAGACCTAAGAGGCCATCCATATGAAAAGGATGACCTAGTCTGAGTAGTAGTATAATAGGCCCTGTTCCTTGTGACTGGAAGTCTTAGTTTGGGTGTAGAGATTACTCTATTAGGGGGAACCAAGAATGCATTGATGACCATAATGAGATTGATCAAAATGAATTCTTGTATACGTACATATTATTGCTTTTATTATTACACATGCTACTTTATCGATTGTTTATGATTTTCTTACTAACTGATAATTAAGGTTACCTTTAAGTTACTAGGACATATGTCTCACTCCATTACTTTTGAACACAGGTGAAGAGAGCATGAGAAGGCCAAGAAAGGAAGTGAAGAAAGAGTAGCCTCGATTAGTAGTGGTATGACTACCTTTGAGTAAAGATGAATATATAGAGTGTTGATTGAGTTGAGTTGCCAGTTAGGATGCATAAATGTCTGTGGACATGAGAAAGTGGGTTATATTATAAAACTTGCTTGTGTATATATATATGATGTTGCATTGTGTTGAGGGTGCCCCGATGGAGGGTACATGGGTAGGCTTAAATGATTAACCAGCAAGTATATGTCATGTTATAGCTTGTTCCACTTGTGTATATATATGTGATGATTATGTGTTGATTGTGATTTGAATATGAATTGTATTGTGATTTGAGAATTTGACACAAATAGTAAGAACTTGACACAAATAATAAGGCAGAGCATATTTGAAAAGTTAAGTACATTTATGATTCTCGACCATATAGTGAGGCAAAGCCCTATATGTAAGAGTCAGAGGATTGAAAGTGGAACAAGTGTAGTCATATTTGTGAATATGTGTTGTGTATATGTTTTCCTCATATAAGACCACAATTATGTAATGTCATTGAGAGGCCAAAATGGGTGATATATGTGTATTGTGATGTTAATCAAGTATATGTGGTCCTTTTAGACTTGGTTCAAGGCCCAAATTAGTTTAATGGGATAAGGAATGAGAATTGAGCACTTAGGGCATATGTTGTTAAAAGAAAAAGTAACTTTTTACACTCGAGTATCCAATTTTAGATTGGATCATCAGACTGAGTCCAAACTTATTCTATTAGCTAGTATACATTGTAAGCTTCATGTGGGTGCTTGAATCACTCCAATCAAATGTCTGATGTAAAAATGGCTCACACAGGAAGTTTATCATTTTTGCCGTCAAAATGATAGCAGAAATTCAGTTGACACCACCACAACACATGATGTGCTTGCCGTGGCACATGACACAGTTAGAAATAGAGCATGTGGTTCTATGCCACATGATGCAGTACATATGTTGCATGCCCAGTGCATGGCTGTTTTTCAGGGTTGAGAAGTTGTGGCTTTTAAGTCATTTGATTGTGTTTATACTTTTGCTTGCCCTCTCATTTGAATATATATTTTAAGAAGTTGGGATCCTGTGATTTGAAAACAAATAAAGGGCTATTACTCTAATATTTCATTGATGTTGTGTTATTGATTATGTGATAGGAATGGTGAAGCCTGGGTTGAGATGAAACTTTACAGTTCGGATACAGACTTTATAATTTTTATGAAACTCTTATCATTTTACCTAAATCTAGCTTTCAACTTCACCAATTCCAATACTAATTTCAACAAACTAAATTCCCTACACCCTAGATATAAATGTATCTCTGCATCATTACATATTATTATACATTTGGGTTGCTCAAAAGCCACTTTACCTACATCACTAATCATGTCCTCTAATTGATTAACCATATCATCATCAACAGCAATAACATCAACATCCCACGATTAACATCTATTTGGCATTGGCATGTTCAATCTTTTACCATGCCATATCCATACTCTATAATTTTTGAGAAATGCCTTGTAACATTGTGAATTTTTAATTCTAAAACTAATTGCTAATTAGGGTTAAATTGGTAAATTAGTGAGTAATTAGGATTTTGGATGGTAATTTGATATTTTGACTTGTTGGAATGTTGAATGGATAGGATTGAGTGGAAGCACGGCATTGAGAAGTGAAGCATTCGAGTATGATAAGAGTTTCCCTCACTATGTCATACACCATGACATGTGCATCATGAGCCACGACACATGGCATAGAAAGATGCTAAATGGCTATGTGTTCAGATCGTGTAATCTAAAGCAAAAGGAGAGGAGGAGAAGCTAAGGTTCTGTTAGGGCATTAGATTTCAGAGCCTCGGGAGATGTTTCCAACCAGTCACTTATTGGGTAGTTTTGTACTGCCTTAAGCTCTAATCCTATCCTAATTTCTCTTAGTTTAAGTAATAGAAAAATTGAATTGGAATGTTTTAAGGGTTTTATTTCTTATCCTTTAAAAAAAGATTCTTAAGGTTGAATTAAGGTTTTGCAACTAGTTTAAAAGTTAATGATAAAGTTTTAAGGCTATAGGCTTGTTTTAGCCCAAAGTGGATGATTAAAAGTGGTAAAGATTTTGACATCAAGGCTACTAAGGGTAATAGAAGTGATTTAAAGGTTAGAACAAGTGGTTAAGTCTTGTACTAGTTAGGAAAGAGGAAATGAATGGTTAGTTATGATTGATAATGATAATGAGTATGTGTGGTCAATTTGTAAATTGACAAATAGTGCTAATTTATGTAGATTGATAATACGAGTATGCTTCGTTGGTTTAGAAGTGAGTATGGGAACATTAAATAATTGCAAAAAATACACAAGTAACCTTTCTAGTGATAAAACGGTTGAGGTAATTGAATAATTTGCTCTACCTAATTAATTGTTATAAATGTTTCAAAGTGGATATATATATGTAATATTATCTTTTTGTATTTTGGAACTGTGCACGATTTTAAAATGAGCATTTTGTGAATTAAAAATGATTTTAGGAATGGTTTCATGAGATTGTATGGGTATATGCATAAATATATGGTAGATACAAACAAGTGGTTTATATGTGAGCATGATCATGTTAGGGGGTAAAAGTTTACCCATAGAGAGAAGTAGTAGTAGAAGTCCATATGACATTATTCTCCTTGGTACCCGACAGGTAGCAATGTTGGAGAACATCTCCTTAGTGCCCATGTGGGGTACAATGTTGGAGATTTGCACTCCTTAACATTTATTTGATGCAGTATTGGAGTAATGACGCCCTAATCACATGTGTGTGATATGGGAAACCATAGTTTGTAAGTGGGACAGAGCACCTTTAGCCAGGTGAATCTACCACTGAAGGTGTGCTTAGTTCAGTGAGTGTATAATTGGCTTAGTGGAGCCTATGATTTTCATCGGGGTGTTATGGAGGTTTGGATAGTAGATGATCATGCAAGTGGAAGCGACATAATGAAAATTATGTTGTGCAATGATGTGTTTTGGCATTAATATAGGTAAATGTGTTTTCATATAATAGTTTTACTTACTTTTAGTTATGCTTGTTAATTGGTGGTGGTGAGTTATTCTGTTGCTGAGATTATTATCTCACTTGTGGTTATATTTTTACAAGCATTGATTATAAGTAAAGCAAAAGGAAGAATTTAGTTCTAGCATACGGGTGCTATTGTTGTGCAATTGAAGAGTGTGTAATGAGTTTGTTTTATTGTATATGATGAATTTGGCATTTATTCAACTACAATCCATATTTAATTGAATTAAGTTGCTATATGATGAATTTGCATGATTTTAATGTGTTTATAGCTTTTAGGAGAATCTTGACCCTATGTGTGATATGCGATGAGATGATGGGTTAAGGTTGGCTATAATTTTATGTGTCCTAGCCTAGACATATGTAAAAGCGGTGATATATAATATATGGGCTAAGTTTGAATGGTATGTGTGCATATAGATATAATAGTAATGAACATGTGAATATGCTAGCCATTGATTATGTAAAACAATTAAAGGTGATATAAATGGGCCCTATTATGTGTGAAAGGTCAATTTAATGGCCAAATGAATATATATTTGATGGCCCTATCTGTAGATTGTCATGACATAAAGAGGGAGCTTGTGGCTTCGTATCACGTGCCAAGGCATATAAACCCTTTCCAAAAATGATGTGTTGCTTGTTTCTTACATTGATCGGCAATTATGTAGCTTAATGGCTTCTGTTGTGCATTATATTTTGCATTTCAATGATTTCAAATGGTTTTGAAAGATTTTAGGATCCCAACTATTTTGCAAGAAATTATTGATTTTAACAATGAGATGTGATGTAATTTGGTAATATCAAGTGGCAAGGGCATTATTGTGGTGGGTTACACCCCTCGTAAATTTAGTGTTCATGTACCTTATCTACACTTAGCTACCTCTCATTCAAATAGTCCTTACAAGGATAAGAAAACCTTCCATTATCATCTTGCTTTGAGCAAATTCTAGAAACCCCTTAATCTTACATACTCCAGACTCATTCATTTGGCATTTATTCAACTACAATCCATATTTAATTTATCTTCCTAAACTATTACAGAGTTCATAGATTATCACTAAATCAATTAGGATATGGCCAAACAACGAGTTATATATTAAAAAAATGAGAAACAAGCATGCTAACACATTAAGTTAAAAATTTCCAATTTTTTTGATAATATTTTTTAGAATTGGCTTCCCTCCTATCTAATAAGTAAGAGGGAAGCGAACTCTATATTTTTTGGCCCTTTTCATATAGCGGAAGAGGCAAAATAATAAGTTTTAAAAAAAATTCAATAAGGTCTCCTTTAAAAGTTTGACTTTCCAATAAATTTACAATTGATTAAAAAAAAACTATATAGCCATGCAATTCCTAAGGGCCTCTAGCCTCCTCTACTAGTGCTCTATCATATTATAGTAAATAAATCAATCATAAAAATATAGTAATTCAATTCAAAGGACACAATAATTTAATTTCTAATGGCACAAACATCCAAGCTCATTGAACTACGATATAAAAAATTATAAAGTCCTTAATGATAAACTTAAAGCAAACATCTAGCATAATCTATTAGCAATTGAGCAGCTCTTTTAAAAAGACAAAACCTCATAAAAAGTATTGATTATCAAGAGGACCACATACAAACACAAACATGAAGCATGGCAAATATTTATTTATCAAAGCATTATCCTTTTTACTAACACTATTGGATAACTACGAAATTAAATCAAGTAAAAATGAATATCCAAAACTCATTAAGCAATCCATGATTCATCTAAACATGCATGCATTTCTTCTATTATCCCCAAGCTTATTTTTTTTAATTTAATTTCACAAACACTAGCTTAATTCTTGTTCGTGGTGAACAATAAATACTAGGCATGTCAGAGATGTTGAGTCTCAATTGGTTAGAAAAAAGGTCTCAAGCTCCCTTACCACAGTTCACTTAGATATAAAAAGATACAAGGCTTCGGTAGAATAAGTGTCTAATTTTATTAAAGTACGAGAAATTACAAGTCTAAACTAAAAATTAAATAATAAACTTAAAGGCTAAAAAGTGTAAAATATGAGTCTTTGGTTGAGTGTTAACTACTTTCTTCTGTGTCTTCGTCTTCTATTTATAGTGTCAGAGTGGTGGTAGCCTCTCCCATAAAACCTAGCACATTTTGCCAAAGAATCAAGAATCTCGTGAAACTTATGGCACGGTCTTCATTCCATGCTCTCCATTTTGGTAATCAGCCCATTTCACCAAGATACTTGGGTGTGAAGTCTATAGATTTTGGCATTATTTAAGAACGTGTCTTTTCGTGCCAATGGTCTAATGTTTGCAATTAATAGGATTCCAGCATGTTTATTTATTGTGGCCTTTATTGAACTTTCAGGCTAACCTTTTTGTTTATATTGGGCCTGATGCTTCAGTTAGTTAGCCTAGCTAGCCCTATAACTTACCTGAGCAAAATTTCATATTTTAGCCCAAACAATACCTTCGTGTGCTAGTGGTTGATAATGTAAGCCACATGGCACGTTTGAAAAAAACTAAAACTTTACTTCATTTTTGAGTACCTTTTATTAATATAAACTCATTTCTTTTTATGGTCACTTCTTTTGCCCTTTCTATCGTTACTTGACATTCAAGTATTTGCTCCCTTGCTTCAATCTCCCTTTTGCTCTCAAATGGCTTCCTCTACTTTGGCTGCTACCTCTACTATTGCTTTATCTTCTACATCCACTAAAAGTCTGCCTGATTCTCTAGCAACTATTCAGAATCTTGTTACCCCACTAGGTAGGTTTGTGATGGTATGTATTGAGTGGTTAAAACCTTTATTTCACTCAAATTGGTTCCTTATTCTAATAGTTGTTTATTTTCTTTACATGAGGATTCTTCGTTCTATGATTTTGTCACTTTCTGGTAAGTTTTTTTACTTCTCTTATTTAGCCCTTCTATTTTATTGGGGAAATGTGCTAATTGTTCTTTATTTTTTTCTCCAGTACTTTACCTTAGAGTTTTCAAATCTCCAATAAGAGCGACATTAGGTACTTGACTATATCTCCTAACTTATCTGAAGTGACATCTCCAACTCAACCAAATCCATGACCACTAACCTCCATATGTAACTTGGTCTTGGCCCAAATGACCTCGCCTTTCCCCAAGTCATCCTGTCGAAAGCTTAAGAATTGGCCTCGGTCTCCTTATGCTTGGGTCAATTGGGTAAGGTGCTTGAAGTAGATGTATGCATCTCAATGGAAGAAGGTGGGTCTTTACAACCTAATTCAACCGTCCCTAGCTAATATTGACATCCTGATTGAGCTTCTGATAGCCCTCTTAAGTTTTTAGGCTCTGGGCTACAATGCCTTCATATTCAAGTTGAGCCCTATGTCTGTCACCTTATGGGACATTTTCATGTTCTTGGGATTGCCCATCATCGAGGAAGAGAACTTCTATGCAATCTATAACATCCTTGTTTTTAATTAAGTATACATGGATAATTAAGTAAGTTGGTATGATGTGTGGTTAAAGGAGAATAATAAGTGCTTTTAGTTGGAATTTCAAATATAATTTAGGTCAAAAGTGAAATTGGATCACTTGGGGACCAAAAAGTAGAGAAAAACAAGCTAAATAGCCTCTGTGCCACATGCTGCAGTGCGTTGCGGTGCACAAGGCCATCAACCGAGAACTATCTTCTCTGAACCACATGTCGCAGCTTATAAGGACAGGCGCCGTGGCGCACAGTGTGAAATATGTAAAAATAATATGCGAACTGATGCGGAAAACAAAGAGAAAGAAAAGAGAGAATGGAAGAGACGCACTAAGCTTTGTTAAGGTTTACCTGTAGACAACATTGGAAGTATTTTAGAGGCTACAAACATCCAAGATATGTATCATACTCATTAATCTCCCAATTTCTTCCACATTTATGAGTTTATAGTTAAGGTTTGATAGTAGACGTGAATTTTCAATCCATATGAGTTATGGGTCCAAATTTATTGACTCAAATGGAGTTAATGGAAATAGATTAGAGTATCTAAACCTAGTATAAAAAAGTTTTAATGTCTTAGGTTATTGGTCACCATTGATATTCAAAAATTTCATTAATTATAGGTGGTTAGAAGATTGTGATGCCATTAATGAGAATTTAATGGTTCATTAATGTTATTGGGGACTAAAGGTAATTAATAAACCCAAGAGATAGGCTCAAACTCTTGTAAAGTAGACTTTGTGTGATTTAAAAGTGGAGATTAAGGGTTTAATGTTTAAGTTAGTAATGTTAATGAAATTCAATTTGATTGATTGTAGTTTTAGCTCTTGGTCACCTATTTGGATTGAAAATTCAAGCCTGGAAGCTCTTATATTAAAGGGTAAACCTTTGACCCCTTAAAGGTTTAAGATAATCGGGGAAACCCTATTTTAGATAGTTATGTGTTAATTGTAATGTGGATGTTGATTATGTGTTTAAAATGAAAATGTTGACTTCTAAATGAGTACATTATGCAATAAAAACCTTATATTTATCTAATCACTTTGATATGTGTTAAGCATGCTTAAGAGATATCAAAATGAGATTTAAATTTCAAAAAGTGATAATTGATATGAGTTGCATGTTTATGATGTGTATTAAATGAATGGTTGGTATTGGTTTTGATGGAGATGAGTTTTGTGATTGAAAAGGGTTTGTTGATGTGTTATAATTGACAATGAGAATTTATGCTCACTTAGGAAGCGTATGATCGTGAATGTGATAAATAATGAATGAAAATGTAAAAATAAGTGAGTATGTTTATGGCATGATCAATGGGCGGGAGTTTGCCTAGGGATTGAGAGTAGAGAAAAAATTCATATGGTATTTAGGCTGCCCTCCGGTGCACAGGAGTTATAGCCTTGTGCCATAGTTTGTTGAGAGATTGTCATATAGTTCGTTGAGAGACTAGAACTTGGCTATCTCTACTAGTTTAACGAGGAGAATAGCTTAGGGTATGAGACACCCCAGAGATTTGAGAATAGGGGAAGCCATGGTCTAAGAGTGAATCATGTGATCTTTAGCTAGGTTACACCTCACGATTGGTAAGCTTAGATAGTCTAATCACACGAACGGAGCCTTATTTAGTGTTATAGCCCACGGCTTCAATCTAAGAAAATAAGGAAGGTATAAGGTTAGTTAATTATTGCCTAAATAAATATATGACGTGTCACACGTGTTAAGTTGTAGCAAGTCGTGTGAATAATGGGTCATGGTCACATATTTGAGAATATAGTGACATTGCACCTAGTATTTGTGAGATAAAGATATTGTTAAATGAGAAATAAAAGTTATGATATGTGTGAGTATGTTTTATGTACTTGATTTTGTTATGCATGTACCTGGTTTATGATTGATATATAACTACATAAGGCAGGTTCTACCTTAGCTACTGAGTGGCTAGACTCGCCCCTTTCATTTAACACTTTTTAGGCTCTAACTCTAGTGTGTAGGAAGT
Organism: Prosopis cineraria; assembly: GCF_029017545.1. Classification (NCBI taxonomy): domain Eukaryota; kingdom Viridiplantae; phylum Streptophyta; class Magnoliopsida; order Fabales; family Fabaceae; genus Prosopis; species Prosopis cineraria. The sequence continues at coordinate 9,379 of NW_026556061.1, read as the reverse complement.
AGTATATTCCTATTGTATGCCTCTAAATTAGATTTATTTTGTGTAATAGAATTTGAATGCCAATCTAGCATGCATGCCATCACACTTGCGTTATTTTATTATTGCAAATGTTAGATTTGTATTTTAGGCCCTGAATATTTGTATATGTTGATATAAATATATATATATATATATATATGTTATAGGGCCAAAATACTAGTACAAGTGTAGGAAGGATGATTTAAACATGTTTGGATTGAATTAGATGCAAAGTAATGACAATTTACCTCCCCCTCTATTTTGGGCAAAATGGGGTTGAGGAGTGAATTTTTGTTATATTGTTGTTCTAGTGCTTGTGATGTGTTGTACTAGTAGTCTTAGGTCCAAGGGATATGGTCCGGGTGATAAGAAAGGCTTTTAGCACATGTTGAGGGTTTTGGACACTTATTTTGAATGAAAGTTGTGAAAAGTGGTTAAAATATGTTTGTGTGTTTCTGGTGTGACTGTTTTGGAAGTGAAACTCCTGCCATTAGCTAGTTTATGTAAAGAGCTTTTCGTAGACACCTAGATTACATCATTCGGACATTGGACGGAGAATCAAGGCTTAACTAAAGGTCCCTGATTTCGCTATCAAATAACAGCAAAATTTGTTGAATTTTTGTGCAACACGCCATGGCGTGTGGCACAGAGAGCAACATGCCACGGCACTATTTGATAGTAAAATTTGTTGAATTTTTATGCAACACGCCATGGCGTGTGGCACAGAGAGCAATATGCCACGGCACAGCATGCACGAGCCATGATACACTACTCTATCACACATTATAAGAGCCAGTTTTTACTTGTTTTCAATTTCTTCGCTCCTCCAAAGTATCTCATACTTATGTAACTTATTTTTACTTGGATATAAAGGATTTTGATTGATTTAAACTCATTCTTATTTAGAACACTTGGGATCCTTACAATTTGAACTAAAGCTTGGTAATCACCCTTTTGAGTTAAGTCTTTAATTACCATGAACTATATTGATTAATTATATTTATTGGAGTGAGATTTTACTCAATCCCCAAGAAATATGACTCCTACACGACTCTCCTAAGTTCTTTAGTCAGTTGAGCTAGTCTTTGGGAAGGACCTTAAAGGCTTTCAACATTCTGGACCGTTATCTTCCTACCTGGTATAAATATCTAGTTAACCGAAAGAATAAGCCTGCCAAATTACTAAAGCATGAGGTTTTCCTCTCAGCCACTACTCCCAGAAAGATGTGATTGACGTACACTAGTTCTACCTCTAAGTCTCTGAAGATCTACTTGAAGTTGTATTATCCTCAATTGGTGGCAAGCCAGTTTGGATTGAGCTAGTGCATCCCTCGAGGACTGTCACCCCAAATCAGTGTGGAGCTACTGGATCGGGAGGTTATCGACTAGATAGCCATTCCTCATATTGCCCAGAAGCAGTACAAAGTGGAGCTTGTAGATAGAGATGCTTGCCTTCGCTTCAATAAATGGTGGCCCTAGTGCTTTAGGTATTAGCTTGTTCTACTCTTTCCTTCTAGTCTTTCTAATCCATTTCTTTATCTCTCGTTACTGACCTTACTTCCTTTTCTTTAGCTTGCTTCATCGAAGGCTACTAATGCCCTTCTAGCCAGTATCGGCGTCCCTAAAATAGACATGGTATTAAATGCTTAGAGGGTCATGCAATTTCAACTCAGTTGAGGCCCACTCCTCATTCCCAAGCAAAATTACAAGCAGATGATTTGAGCTCTCGAGGCTGTGGAGAAGGCAATCTCCATGCCTGAGTTTGCACTCATTCGAGCTCAAGTCTTGGTGTGCTACAGTATCATCAATCGGTGCCATAAAGAACTCCCCCTTCTTTTAAACTATTTAAAAAACAATTGGTCTGTGAAAGATGAGTATCTTGTTGCCAAGATCTAAATGACTACTACTACTGATTAGGTCCAGGAGATTGCCCCTCATGTAGATCACCTCCAGGCACTACAAGCTAAGGTGGTGAACTTGAGGCCCTAGCTAGTAGCAGCTAAAGAGGAACTGGCACGGATTAAAGCTAAAGACGATCCAGCTGAGTCCAAACTGGAGATCGTGACTAAAGGTCTGGATGAACCATTTCGGATGAAAACCTTCATTCCATGCTTGAATTTGAGATGGCCCTTAATAACGATCAGACTCTATCTGAAGAGCTGGACTCGACTTTGGCGACATGGGAGACCATGTGTACTATTTGTAAATAGTGGACATATGTACTTTACTCTTCACTCTTCATTCTTCATTATTTATTCTTTAATCTGTACTATATGCCCCTTATAACATAATACATATGTAATAAACAGCAAAATTATTTTTTTAATTATTGCGTGCCCTTTGTATGACCTAAGGCTATTCTAAGCCTCGGGTCCTTTATTTATTTAGACTTTACTATAATGACGGCCAATATTTCTTTAAATATTTTCCATTTATAGCCCGTTTGTGCAGAGTCCTGTCAATGCTAGCTGACATATGCATTTCCTTTAAGTACTTCGTTTATCCAAATGGTCCTTCCTAGTTAGGTGAAAATTTGCCAAGCGTCCGGTCTTTGGAACTAAGTGGTAACACAAGTTTCCACCCAAGCTCGTCCACCTGAAAGTGTTTCCTTTTTATTCATTTGTTATATATTCTTGAAAAATTTTAATTTATTTGTATTGGTTCTATTGTTGTAAAACTTTTGTAAGCCTCCATTTATTGGGAAGCTCCCTCAATTTTTATAAAAATTTTGAATTTTGTTAATAATAATAATCTATATTTTATATTGTAAATATTTTCCTTGATAATTATGAAAAATTTTATATCTTTAAGGCTTAAGGATGTGGATTTGTGCTCGTATCCTTGCTAATAACACCTTTGTTTTTGGGTTGTAACGATTAGGATCCTTGTTTGATTACTTTGTTGTTGGCCTGCTAATAGGAGCTAAGCTCCTAATTGTTGTTTTGAGTAAAAATAATGTTGTAGAATTTTCTAAATTTCCTATTTACAAGGTAGGTTTTATTGAAATTCCTATGAAAGTATTGAATCTTTTGTATGTATGATATCTTTTGATGAGAGTCTAATCCAATGTCAAACATGTCGATGGTTTATAAACAGAAACTTTTGAAGTTAAGACTTAGAAGGTACGAGTTCTTGCATATCTCCTATGACGGTTACTTCAAAATTTTGGGGCATGACAATTTTAATATTTAATAAAATAAACATTATTATTTATACACTGTTCCTCTAAAATTTATAAATCCTCTTATAAAAATTAGCTCAACTAGTGTTTTTGAAATTTATAAGTGAATATGTTTTTCAAAATTTATAAATATGTTTTTCATCCTAATTGAATTGTAAATTAAAATAGTGTGATAAAGTATAAGTCTTCCTTCAAAATTTACTAATCCTCATTTAGAAATTTGTACATCTTAAAAGTTAACTTCAAAATTTTGTGTAAGGGATTTGTAAGTAATAATAATACTTAAATTATAATATTTTAGTAAGATGTTAAAAAATATCATATTTTTATTACTATCTATTTGTTGCCATTCATATTTTACGGTAACTTATAAATACATAAACTAAACCTTCGAATATCATATTTAGGTTATCCTTGGCTCAATTTAAAGCTTTGGAAAAGAAAAAGACATTTATTTGAAACTTTCGTATACAATTTTGCCAAAAAGACAAATACCACTTTGTAACCCCAACGTTTCTTTGATTGGAAATGATTACTAATTTGAAAAATCATTCTAGCAATCGTGACATTAATTTATATTTCTCTAGGCGCATTTTACAATCATAGAAACACCTAATAGTGTGTTTGAATTAATAGGAATTTAATTTTGATTTGGACCAAATTTGTCGTGTGGATACATATAAATTTATGAATTTGGATTTGAATTGATTTGGACCAAATATATCATGTGGATACATATAAATTTATCAATTTGGATTTGATTCAAATCCATTTTAAATTATAATTTTTTTGTAATTTTAAATTCTCTCTGAATCCTAATCATTTAAAATCAATCATTCCAAACATTTCATTCTCTTTTTCATTTTAAATTTTTTTAAAATGCAAGATTTCAAATCAAAAGTCCAAATTCAAATCCATTAATCTAAACATTACCTAAACAAATTTTTCTTATGAGACATGCTATTAGCATCACACATCTCAACAATCCTCACTTTCCATGGCGTTCTTCTATGACAAGGTATTTAATTTGTTCACCCTTGGTGGATTATATTGGCCCAAGTTCACATTGAATATTTTGGGCATGTAATGGAATAAAGAGTAAAGTTAGGGACTCAAAAATGTGATGTTCAGTTTTATTTGAAAATGAGCGAGAATGGTTATTCTCAGATTGCACATACAGGAATGAGTGACTTAGGGGCCATCTTTGATGCTCATCAGAATGATAAGATCTACATCATATCTTTTAGATTTAATCAGGATAATCCTAATTTATCAGCAAAGATTTTATTGGATGGAATTATTACCTGAATCTAGAAAGTTATTCAGAAATATTATCAATAAGGCCCCCAAAGATCCTACAGCAAAGATTTTATGGGGTGATATTCAAGCTCTTCTCAACTTTTTCCAATACTCTTGGATAGAATTATTACCTGAATCTTGGAGAGGATGGTGGAATTTTATTTCCTCTTCATCTTTTAGCTGTAATAGTATTTATTTTCTGGTTTGAACTATTTGTTGTTGTTACTTAATTCAAAAAAAAAAAATCAGGACAATCCATATTCAAAGTTTTTATTTTATATTTATTAAAATAAAGTTGATGAAAATTATAAATTTTTTTGTTTCAGAAAAGTATAATTTTTAATAAATATGCTTTATCACTAATTTGAGTAATGTAAATTTAATTTGGATAGTCTAATTTAAAATTAAAAATATTATACTTTTTAAAAATTGACTATCTAGATGTACTGTTGACAATCCATATTTAATATTAAACTTTTTTATAAATTTTTAGTTTGATAAATACAACATTATTAAAAAAAGATAATCTTATAATTAATAGTTTCCAAAAAAATATTTTTAAGGAAAATTATAAGTTAAAATTTTAAATATGAACTGTTCAGAGTAAATTTGGATAGTTAATTTATAAAAATTTTAAAATTTTAATATTAAATTTGGAACATCTTGGTGTGAAAGCAAATTTATTAAAAAAATTATAATTTTTATTGTAATAAATATAAAATAAACTTTAAATTTGGATAATCCAGATTAATGAACACCATATCAGGAGTGACGAGCACCAAAGCTGATTTCTTGGATATATTGAGTTTGCAAAAGCAAAACAGAGAACTTCTCACTGGATCAGTCTTTGCAAAGTTGCGTTGGGTTCTCTCTTCCCTCTTTCGTGTTATTTGATTTTAGCTATGAAACATCAAACAGAGTCCAAGGTGATTCAGCTTATAGTGAAGACAAAATCTACTAGCATAAGGAAAACATATATTCTTTCTAAAATCTTACAAGAACAAATATATTTTGTAATATGAATATTTATTAAAAATCTCTATAACTTTATATGTGTAATAATTTAAAGATAATTGGATTTGATAAAATCAACCATATAGACAATGATGGACATACATTGAAGATGGTGGTGCCCCCATCATGAAAGAGAGAACTTCACACAAATCCCCATTAAAGGTTCGCATGCATGTACGACTTCTCTGTGGGCACTTTGTTCCTCATGATACTAGAGAACATGCACCTGATATAATATTTAATTTCTGACCAAAATTTGAGCTATCTGAACTTAACAAAATTAATTTAAGTTTCAAATCAGTGTACTTAACCCTTGTAAAAACATAACAAATTTATACTCTTTTTTTAAATATTTTTTGACATATAATACTACTTAATTTATATTCAAGTTGTATTAAATCCATGGAATAGAAACATTTCAAACGTGTTTATTTATTCACAAGAGTTGAGCTCAGAATCTTGCCCAACAGTGTCATTAAAAAAAAAATTACCTAACAGGCATCTCTTGTCTTCATGAACCGGGAACCACTTAATATGATCAAAGGGAATGGACTTCCCTGAGCCAACCTGCCATTTCAGGTTGCTAGACACGATAGGAGAAGCTTTGACCACATCCTTCATCATCCAAGAGAAAGTCGGTTTAAGTTCTTTTTCCCCTTTTATCAGAGTTTCTAAATATTTCCTTCTAAGGGTTGAACCAATCAAAGAAGAATCATTTGCTGATATTATCCTCCATGATTGTTTAGCAAGAAGTGCCAAGTTGAAATTATAAAAAGATCTAAATCCCAGGCCTCCCTCCTTTTTGTTCTTGCAAAGTTTTTTCCAGGCTTTCAAATGTATCTTTATTTTATCATTTTCCGCAGCACCCCAGAAAAAATCATCACATTTTGAATCAAGCTTACCCACAATTTCCTTTGTTAGAAGAAAGCAAGACAATTGATAAATGCATGTAGAAGACACAACTGATTTGATTATGGTCATTCTACCAGCTTGGGATAACAGCTGAGACTTCCATAGACTAAGTTTTCGGTCAAAAGCATTGATAAGAAAATGATATATAGAATTCTTTCCAGAGGTAGCATCAACAAATATTCCAAGGTATTTCCCAATACTATTTGAACATCTCACTCAGAGAGCATCTATAATTTCCTCTTTTAGCGTAGGGGGAGTATTTGGACTCAATATAAGCTTAGATTTTGAAAAATTTATTTCCTGGCCTGAATGATGACAGAAAATATTCAGAACCTCCTTAACAACTTAAGTATTACTTTTATTTCCTTGAAAGAAGAGTATTGTGTCATCTGCATATGCCAAATGTGACACTGGATCTGCCTTTCTAGAAATCTTGATGCCCTTCCAAGAACCAATTCTTTCCTTGTCCACTATCATACAAGACAGAACATTTGAACATAATATGAACAAGTAGGGAGATATAATGAGCTTTTGGAGACTCGCCAAGGATAGAATACACCACAAATTTCACAGATTATTACATATTTATTTATAAATTAACCATTAACATGGTTCTAACATTAGCAACAAAGTTCCAATTCATGCCCTTTCATACAAAATGATATACCTTTTTTTCTACAGATGCAAGAATACAAACTCTGAAATTCCTTTCATTATTATTTTCGAAGAAGCCCAATAATACCGTAAAAGTTCATGTTCTTAACTTTTTTTCCTTATTATAGTAATACATATTTGAATCATAAATTGACTATGTAGTGAATACTCTTACATAATATTAATATTATGCAGCTCTGTTGGTTTTAGACTTAACAATAATGCACAGCATAGCTTTTATCTTTCCACGTTAATTATGAACTGCTGTACTTCACTTGTATTTTTAATCTGTTGTATATGCCTTTCTTGTTTCGAGGCTCATTAATGTGTGTGTAATTTATAAAAAGTATTATTTACGCACGCTTTTAACATCAATTTTTCTTTGAGCTAAGATATAATATTACCAAAATAAAATATTCATAAGCAATTTCTTATGAAAATGATGTGACTTGAAGTACACTCATAAGTGAAGCATGTCATGTGCCAACAAATGGGTGATAGAAATTAAAGATATAATATAATATATCCAAACAAATTAAGACCCATGACTTTGTTGCATATACGTTTGTGAAGGAAAAATATATTCATGCACCGCTTATTCTCACTAGCGTTCCTTTGGGAGTATTCTCTATAGCCTACAAGACTGACCATAAATGAAATATGTGATAAAAATTGAAAGGTGGTCCAATCATAAAGCGATAAAGATTCTTCTCATGTGTAGTATACTTTTTGGGATTACTCAATGCCCTATATAATAGTGCTAAGGAAGATATGATTCTTGATGTGATAATAGACTGCGTTTAGGGATAAAGTTTCTTTTCATCACTAACATAATTTTCTTTCACTTTCACTGCATCAATTTCTTTTAGGAGATAACTTTAATCTTTGAAAAGGCAAACATGCCCTATGTCTACACTTTGACATGAATAATGGATGAGTCCTTTTTATTAAAAAGGCAAAAATAATTTTATAATTAAAACTAATCATATTGACTCATTATTCGCAATTAAATTTATAAGCTTTTGTAATTATTTTAAGTGTTTTAAGCTTTGCTTTACTTCTCTAAATTATTTATCTTGTTTTCATTCATGATTTCTAATTTTGTGAAGGCAAAATGTATTCATGCATACATTGCTTATTCTCACTGGCGCTCTTTGGGAGGTATTCTTTATGGCCTACAAGACTGCCTATAAATGAAATAATGCAACAAAAATGAAAATGTGGTCCAATCATAAAGCAACAAACATTCTTCTCATATGTCACGTATTTTTTGGGTTTATTATATGGCTTATACAATATAGTGCTAAGGAAAATATGATTCTTGACATGATAATGGACCGCTTTAAGATAAAATTCATTTGCATCACTAACGTAATTTTCTTTCTTTTTCATTGCATTAGTTCTTTTAGGAGATAACTTTAATTTTGAAAAGTCAATAATACCATATGTCTACATTTTGAGTTTGATGGATGAGTCCATTTTATAAAAGAGAAAAAATAATTTCATAATTAAAACTAGTCATATGACTTCATAATTCACAATTAAATTATAAGCATTCATAATTATTTTATGTGTTTTAAGCTTTACTTTTTTTTCTAAAATATTATTTTTTTTCATTTATGACTTCATAATTTTGTTAGTTTTGAGTCATTATTTTAAATAAACGTGATATTGTGATAATTAAACTTTTATAGTGAGCAAAGGTTTCACTAATGAGATGAGAGGTACCAATAAACCTCACGTTGAAATTAAAAACTATTCTTCACAAAAATGAGGAGTGACAAATATATGAATAGACTTTTAAAAAAAATTATACATATTCTACAATGAAAAAAGTATTTTGCACAAAAAAGAATTACTGTAATTAAACATTTGGATTAATTGATTTGGATTTAGGTTTTAGATTTAATCATACATTTAAAATCCATGTATTTAAAAATTTACTTGGATTGTCTAAAAATTTTTAAGGGAGAAGAGGGCTGAGTTGAAGTCAAAGCAAAAATGAAAGATTAAGATTGACAAACTTAGTCTCTATTCTTCAATCCAATGAGTATAAAATAGATATGAGAGAAAAGGCATGAGTAAAAGAGGGTGTGATAGACATGAAAAGAACAAGTTGTAGTGACTAGAATTTTAAATAACTAGGTATAGAAACAAATATGAAATGACAAAAAAGTTATAATAAACATGGATTTAGATTTTGTTCAAATCCAAATCCATAAACTTTTATGTATCCAAAATCCAAATTGAGAATTTATGTTCAAATTAAATCCAAATTCACTTTAATCCAAACGATATATAT
>NW_026556060.1:0-43097 GCF_029017545.1 Prosopis cineraria | reverse complement strand
TTTAAATACTCTAAACAACTCCCTTTAAATCCATTTGAGTCAATGGGTTTGGACCTATATCCCATATGGACCAAAAATCACCATCCTCATGTAAACCCTTAACTCAATCCTTGAGAAAATGGAAGAAGAAAGAAGAAAAAGGGTTTAGGAATCTTATCTTCGATGATTTAGAGCTTCAAACCTTCTCAAATTCTTATCTAAGTCATGCCTTAGTAGAGCATTAGCGCATCTCTCCATTTTCTTTTTTCTCTCCTTTCTTTTTTGTCTCATTTTATAAACTGATATCTGCAGAAGATGGCCATGCGCCACGATGGGCGCACAATACGCCATGGCGCATGGCACAGAGAGATCCTCCTTACATCTAAAGTGTCTGTGTGCTGCAACGAACGATCTCCATGCTATGCCATAGCACAACACATTAGTCTTCATTTTTCTTCACTTTTGATGCTCATGTGAGCCACCTTGATATCGAGCCCACAATTAGGGCTGACATACAATCAAATATGATTATTAGACCTCCTTGGCCATACACCACTTAACATACTTATTATCTTAATTAGGTTTAATTAATTAGGGGATTAAAACTAGGATGTTACATGAGAACACACATCATTCAATTAAACATGTGTAGAGCATGAGATTAGTTAAGCATTAAGGAACACATTTCAAGATGGGAGAAAAAATTCCCCTTATTTCCTCTCTGTGCCTTGCTCCACATAGTGGTGGTGTGTGTGTGTGTTTACTAATGTATACTTAGCTACTCAAACCCTTCCATAACTGACAGCAGGGGGCCAAGGTCTTAATCACATTTATCATAATGATTATCACCTAGTCATCATACTCTATGTATATCATCTCTTCGTCAATAGCTCATCACATACATAAATTTTCCTTTTTATTCATGTATAATTAATATCAACTACTCACCCTTAGGCATAAAAAACACAAGGGGATGCCATAAAAATATTCAATTTCTCAAATCACACATATAATAACTATTTTCACTTGTACAAGTATTTTGGCCCACTAATGTAAACATAGGCACCAAACCAAATTCCTAAGGGCCCAAAATACACTTCCACCCAACACACAAAACCCATAATGCAAGTATCAAGAATATATTGTCCTAGTTAGCAATATCATAAACTGAATACACATATAAAAAAAGAAAAGGCCTACAGAAGTGATTATCATCACTTGGCCTAATACTCCTTTCCTCTCTTCTTCCCAAATGAGCTAGCTCTTGTAATATGTTAAAAGAGAGGGGTGAGTACAACCACTCAATAATCAAGTTACATCTAAGTTATACAAATGTGTGATAATTATCATGAATGTAAGTGGCTAATAGATTTATCGAGATAACCATGTAAACAATTATAGCAAGATCATGTTAATCACATTAAAATCTAACTCTATTAATAATCTCAAGAATAAAGTCAAATATAAAATTAGCACGATTGCCACAAGTACTGACTATTCATACAAAATTGCTACAAGTGCCCGCATGTACATTACAAGCAAGCTTTCCTATTTATTTCTTTTTCTCCACATACGGCCATCACATTCAAATTCTTACATGTGTTACAATTAACTTTGTCACAAATTACAAGATCTCAACAAGGCAACATATGATTACAAGCAACAATTTCAAGATTTGGATATATATATATATATATATATATGCATATTCATTTGTCTCACAAACATAAACAATTAATTAACACACAGTGCATAAAATAAAATTTCTCCTAATTACCTTAATCTTTGAGATGTCAAAGGTTATCCCTCAAACAAATACTTTCAAATCTTTCCAAAGCTTAAATGGTGTCAAATCATAATTAATCTACAACTAATCATATCACAAAGTGTCACTAATATTACTAACACAATTTCTATTCATATTCCAACACTTAGTATTTTTTAAGACCTTAGTCTTAGCTTCTTGAATTTTAAAATCTAATTTCATATATTTGACCTATCCACTTGGTTTAATAGCTTCCTTCACAATAGTTTCATTGAAGTTTTGACTAAAATCATTCTTCAAACAATTTTTTAATATCAAAATTTTCATTTTTATTCCATAAATTTGTACCTAAAAATACTCAAAAATAAAACTTAGTCTTAAATCTAGAATCATCATTCTATAATTATAATAATCTATTTATCATCCCAAATCATTATCTACAAATCAACTTATATTTTTAAATTTAACAAAAAAAATCTAACCATAGGGTCTATAGTTTAACTCAAAAGCCTCAAATTCTAATTCCATCAACAAAATAATACTTTAGAATATTTATTATACTACCAACAATCTTAATAACTATATTTATTAATAAAAAATTTATCCCTTTTCAAACCCTAAATTTTCCATAACCCTAAAATTTGAAACTCGAGAGAAAATATGAATAAAAAAAATATTTAAGATACTTACATAGTCTTAGAATATATGAAATCTCATCTAAATATCCTATTAAAAAGCCTTACCTTCAAAATTACCTCCTCCTTGGCAACACATGCTCTCATCTTGTCTCTATCTCACATGAAGACTCAAAGAGGAAATGAAAGGAATTGGGTGCGTGTGTTGTTGTTTGTTTGTTTTTTTTTAAGGTGTGGGTCCAAATTTCTCTCCCTCTTCTTTGTTTCCATTCTTTCCCTTTTTTTTTAACTATATACACCTACGCACATAAATAAATCTGCTCCCCTTTCTTCATTTTTATTTTATATTCCTTTTCTTCTTCTTCTTCTTTCTTTTTTATATAATACTAATAATATTATTATTATTTCTATTTTTTAAAAAAATTATAACTTAAGCTTTTATTCTAAATTAGATTCAAATAATAATCTCCTAACTAAAATTATTTATCTCTAAATTTCCTTCAAAATTACTCATTTTTCCTTGATTAGCTTAATTAATCTTGGGTTAAATTTCAAAATGTTACATCTTACATTGGCTAAGCATAAATATATTTGGTTGGTATTTAATACAATGTCTTGTATACAAATTGTGCACTTGGTTTACCTAAGGTTGAGCAATACTTAGGGAAACTAAGGGGAATTTTTGATTATTTTGCACGAAGTTAAGGAATTGATTAGAGACTTGTACAAAATTATGCAAGGACTTCGTTAATTGAATTAGTTAGAAAGACACACTTCTATAAAATTGTGTAAGGGATTAATTTAATTTAGTCAAGACGTGAAATTAACCTAAGCCTAATCAAAAAGAATAAATAAGGAATCTAGCCTCACATAACTCCTAGGCCTCCATTTTAAAAAGGTTTAAACACCAACATTTGCATTTCACTAGTTAATTAGGTTTTTTAATTAAATATGTCTATTTTGTTTAATTAGTTAAAATCGGTCAACTTTTGATTATTTTGGTTCACTAGTTTAGCCTTAATTAACCTTAGTTAGCCTCTTTTGTGAAGAATGACCTAGGTTGCCACTAGTGCTATATATATTAGTGTTAACTTAGCTATTTTGGGTGTAAGCGACCTATCATTCCAAAATTTGGCACCATTACCGAGGAGGCAAGGCTAGTTTATTTAGGCCTTGTTTATGTTTTTATTGAATTTTGTTTTTCTGATTTTTGGTGTTTTTATTATCTTGAATTTCAAAAAGAGCATAAAACTAATTTTTACTATTTCTCCAGCTTTCTAAGTGAATTAAAATTCATCTATAATTTTTCTACTGGAGAAAAATTCTCAAATTTGTAGTTTAAAATCTTTTGTGTTAATTGATTTATGAAAAATTCTTGATTTTTGGACTTGTAATTTTTCTCTTTGCATATTTTAAAGACAACAAGGTTAAACTACCTATTTGGAGAAATCTAGAACATTAAGGCAACTTGTGTAGTACATATCTCTCTATTTACTTGTCCAAATTAGGTCATTTTTAGCTCATTGTGCTCTTTGTTATTTATCTATATTTTTTATTAATTATTTTTAATTTTAGAGTCCCTAAAATTTTAAATTTAAGGCAAAATCTCACCAGGTCATTTTGGAGGGAAGCTTATCTCTAGAGTGCTCTAGCCCAACTTTAATTAATTACTAAGAAGTTCTGTCAAGAAACAAAATCTAAAATTTTAGTATTATTTTGGCCTATATCTCTTCTATTTGCATGTAATTTTCAGGTTGATTGGATAAGTGGATTGCTCTAGGAAGGGCAGACAAGCTACTAGATGCAAAAACAGGACACACCTTCTAATGTTAAGCTTTATGAGCATTACTGAACTTTACTCATTTTAATTTTGTTCTGGACTTTGACTAGCTACTTACTGATACTTTTCTTAGTTATGATTTTTGTTTCTCCTTGTGTTTAGTTTAAAAATTAATTAAAAAATTTACTTACATTTTCAACTTTGAGTATTTTTTTTCTTGTTGAGTCCCAAGCAATTTTTGTTTTATATATTTTTAGGGTTTTTTTCATTTGAGTGTTTCTTTTTTCATCTCCTTTGTGTTTTATTTTCTTGAGACATTGGTTTTTACTTTGTGTTTTTATTTTAGTGCATGACTCATGGGCATCCTAGGAAACAAGTTTTACTAGATCATGACATTGAAAGGACCTTATGACAAATTAGGAAAGAACAAAATTTTCTTATTGTAGATTCTAATATGGCAAATCCCAATTAAATGCTTAATATAGCTTGGTATGCATCAATATTTTAACAATGAAGTGTAAAACCCACCCTAAAACCTTATCCAACAAGAGGATCAAAATGCCAATGTGGGTCCACTTAATGTAAATCAAGGGCAAGGTCGAGTTGCTCCTAATGGCAATGGCAATGGCAATGGAAACAGTAATGGGTGGCTACACAATAATGGTGTGAATGGCCAGTGAAAGGTTTAAATTAATAGAGAGCGGGAGGGGCATTATAAACCCTCGATGAAATCTCAATTAGATAATTGACTGCACCTAATTGGCATAATAATCCATATAGTATGTATATTCCTGTAATTGATATGGGTTTCAAAATTAAGTATGCTCTTATGCAATCATTACCAAAATAAAATGGATTGCCTAGTGAGAATATTTATAGATTCTTGCATTTCCTATAGTTTGTTTGTAGCACACTAAAACTAGTGGGGGTGCATGTAGATGAAGTCTAAGTTAGATGCTTTGTTTTAAGGTACATATTGTTTAATTGGGAGGCATAGTGAAAAATTAAAATTTACAACCCCAATCACAATTGCAGACTAATCGAATCGTTTAAGTCAAGGTGGATAGAAGATTTACCTTTTATTTTTGAACTTCTCAATGTTTCTTTAGGTATTTGGATCTCAGGGGTTGACAACGTAGATCTGCTCCCTCTACCAGTGTCCACATGAACAAATTTCCAACATGAATAGCATGCTAGCACTCTTCATATCTAATGTCCATTCATCTATCAATTAGACGCTCCTTTTATTTTCTAGGGTATTTTCATGGCTCTCAAAGTTTTTCCATCAAGAGACTCCTACTCAAGAAACTCATGCCCCTCTCTATATCATATAGATTAGGGGTTTTATAGCCAATTAAATTTAATTTATCTCATAAATTAAATATATAATATTATATCTAATTCAAATTCATCTCATAAATTTAAATTATAGAACTAATATGATATCTTCTTATATCATTTTTATTTATTAAATTTCTCTTTTGTTATCATATTAATTGCATATTCACTATCATAACTATATACTTGGACAAACTGTACTGATTGTCCTAAATATCCTTGGTCAGTCATCTATGAGGGATCATAGATGAAACAAGACTAGTATGACTTGATTAACTATATAGATATAAGTCAAAGTCGTAGACACTTGAAAGAGTACAAGGTGTTGGACTAACTTGCTATGAAAAAGCTGCATGGTACAAATCATAAGCTTATCTCATATGTAACCATATCACTAAGTCCTTTGACTTGAGATCATCATGGATTCTTACATGATGACTATTTAACCTTGACCTAGTCAAAAGTCACCTATGATTGGGTGATCATAAAAAGCTATGATGAGTTTAGTAATATTTATGTAGAGGAATATAAGTGGTTAAGAAGAAATTTATCCCTTATATTAATTGAGAGATATATATTGGGCCCCCCGATGAGTAAGACTAGGAAATGTATAGCCATACTATAATGAAAAGTGTTTTTTTCATTGTTATATTAGTCCACTCAGAGATTGAGAAAGCAATGGTTAGGTAAAGGAGTAAGACAATTCCATGTCTCATATTTGACCAAAATATCGCGTGACAAAAGAGATGTAATATGGCTATATGATAGGTTGTATCGGATCATTGATACCTATATGAATTGGATAGTTATAATGTCTTGCTAAAGGCCACTTGTAACTTGTGGGCTAAAATGTAATTAGCCTATTGTTAACTTTATATGAGCCTACAGGGTCTTACACAAGAGTAGCCTAACTCAAGCAATAATATTCAAGTTCATTGAATTTGGAGTGTGTCTAGATTTAATGAATATAATGCTTTTCTAGGGTAAATGAATTATATATATATATAATTGATATTTATTTGATAAACATTTATATATATTTATATGAAATATAAAATTCAAAATATAATTATATATTTTCAAAATATATATATATATATATGTATATAGTATATTTGTGTATGTGTATATATATATTTGTATATGATATATAAAATTAAAATATAATATATATATATATATTATTGAAATATATATACACATATATGTGTATTTTCATGTATACATATATAAAATAACATTATATGATAGATATGATATGATATGATTATATTATATTATATTATATTATATTGTGTCAGTTTTAATTTTAATTTTCTATAATAGATTAAATTTAATAACTAACGTGATATGAAGAAATCATATCCGTTATATAATTTAAATTATGAGATAATTCAAATTAGATATGATATTATAGATTTTATTTATGAGATAAATTTTTTTCCTTGACTCTTCAAATGGTAGGCAAAAACCCTAATCTATTATTATATAAAGAAGGGATGTGCACACCATAAGCAGTATTGGGAAAGTCCTTAACGACAAAAACCTTTGAGAGCCATGAAAATTCCCCAGAAAACAAAAAGATGTCTAAATTGATAGATGGACAAAGATTAGATATGGAAAGCGCTAGCACGTTGTTCATGTTGGAAAGCTGTTTGTGAATACCGGTAGAGGGCGAAATTTATATTATCAGCTCTTAAGATCCAAATTCTTGAAGAGAATACTGTGAAGTTCAAAAAAAATAAAAGGTAACTCTTCTATCTATCTTGACTTAAATGAGTTCGTTCGATCCATGTTGAGATAGGGATTTAAAATTTTTAATTTCCATTGCACCTCCCTATCTAACAAATTTATCATATAAAACTAAATTTAAAACTAACACAATAATATAATATAATATAGCATAAACATAACATAACATAACATATATATCAGAGATATATATATATATATTTCAAAAATATACATATATATATATATATATAGATTATATTTTGATTTTTACATTTCACCCACACACACTCAAATATTTACAAGATAACTATTCGAATACATACATACATATGTATGTACGTACGTACATACATATATATATATATAATTCATTCACCCTAGATAAAGTATTATATTCATTGACTATACACATATTCTAGATTAATGAACTTCGACATTATAGCTTGAGTTTGATCCTATAGGACTATATGAAGTTGGCAGTAGGCTAATAACACTATCAAGCCACAAGTCACAAGTGGCATCTAGTAAGATATTACAACTACTCAATTCATATAAGGATAGATATTCCAATGTAACCAATCACATAACCATATCACTTTACTTTTATCACGTGACATTTTGGTCAAGTGTAAGACATGAAATTGTTATTCTCCTTTACTTAACCATTACTTTCTCAATCTTTGAGTGGACTGACTATAGCAATGAAAAAATCCTTTCCATTATAGTATGGCCATATATTTTCTCAATCTTACTCATTGAGGGCCCAATAATATCTCAATAATGTAAGGGATAAATTCCATCTTAACCACTCACATTCCTTTACATGAATATCATTAAATTCAATCATAGCCTTTATGATCATCCGGTTAAAGGTGACTTTTGACTAGGTCAAAGTTTAGTGGTCATCATATAGGAATCCATAATGATTTCAGGTCAAAGAGCTTAGTGACATGATTACACATGAGATAAGCTTATAACTTGTACCATACAACCTTCTCATAGTAGGTTAGTCTAGCACCTTGTACCCTTGAAGTGTCTATAACTTTGATTTATATCTCTATAATTAATCAAAGTCATACTAGCTTTGTTTCATCTATAATGTTTATAGATGACTGACTAGGGACATTTGCAACAATCAATATAGTTTATCTAAGGATATAGTTATCAAAGTGAACAAACATTAATATGATAACAAAAGAGAAAGTCATTAATTAACAATGTTCATATACAATGATTGGGCCTAAAGCTAATTTCCAACACATACATAGGACCAACTTGGGACACTATTTCTTGATAGTTTTCTCCCTTCTAAATATTTCTAGTATGAGAAAAGAGATATTTAGTATGGTACAAGGCTTTGATGAGTCTTTTTTGAATACTATACTAGATTTAAAGGATTGTTAGAAAAGTGTGCTCATCACCAAGTACCTAGTGAGCATCTTGTTTAATATTTCTGTGATGGTTTGGTAGATAGAGATAAGATCATGATAAATGCCACTTTAAATGGTGCTTTGTTTTTTTTTTCCACCTAAAGAGCTTGGGATTTTATAAAGAAGAAGATGGCTCAAAGTGGTGCTCAATTTGGGACAAGAAAGTCTAAGGTAGCTTCAACTACTAGTAGCCCTCTCATCATTAGTCCTTTTTAAGTTGATGAGATAGCCTATAAGGTTGGCAAAAATGCTTGGTCCTATATTCAATGCTAATGTAGCTAATGTGTTAAATGTGAATGTGCCTCCTAACACTTGTAATGTTCCCTTATACCTTTTTCTTGTAACAGTTGCAATTTTCCATGCATGTAAAGGCACACTGCCCTATACATGACAATTATGCTTGCAATATGAATGCTATTCATAGGGGAAACCAAGGCAATCAAAGAGGACAATATGCAATACTTACAATGCAAATTGAGGGTCTCATCCCAATCTTTCTTATGGGAATCCACATAGAGCTTTACAAGAGACAAATCAAGGAAGAGGGTATAACAGTAACCAAGGCTGAAACACTCACTATGGTCAAGGTAGTAATCTATCAATCACTACGGTCAAGGCAATAATTCTTCATATACTATTAATGTAAAGATAGCACTTCTTGTAAAATCTACCTTACTAAACACCATTAGCACTGTAAACTATGGCAATTAAGAGATTAATCCCTAAGGAGATTACCAAGTTTGAAACTTAAAATCAAGAGATCCTAAGTTTTTATAATCTAAATTGAGTTTAAAAACATCCAGTAACTCTTTAATCAGAGTAAAATCAAGTTATGGAAGTATGGGATACCTCAGAGGAGTGAAAGGAGTTGAAAACATTAAAAAGATCACTTGTTGTTGAAAACAGAGCAATACGCCGTGGCTCATGCACTCTATGCCATGTGTTGTGTTATGTAAACATCCTAATTTTCTAATCTTACAAATTAATTATTGATTAAGGGTGAATTAGGAAATTAGTGAATGATTAAAAATTTAGATTACTACTTGATAATTTGAGTCTTTAGGATGTTGAATGAGCAGATAAAGGTGGAAGAACTGTATCTTTAAATTAAGCGTGTGTTTGCAGTAAGGATTCTCCTCACTATGATGACATGTGCCATAGCACAAGCTGCTTATACTGTGGCACATAGCACAAAAAATGACTTAATAAGTTATGGATCAATTTGGGTTTTAAAAGGAGAATCAAAGAAACCACGAGAAGGAGAGAAGAAGGCTTTGGCTGCTAAGGCAAGAATTTTCAAGGCATTAGAAGGAACCTCTGACTAGTACTTATCAAGTAAGCTTCGTACATCCCTTACCTCCAATTCTAAATAATTTCTCTTAATGTGAGTTATAGAGAAATTGAATTGGGGAAATATAAGGGGTTAGTTTCTTACCCTATAATAAAAAAAGGTTTTTATGAGTTAAATTAAAGCTCTATGACTAGTTTGGGGTTGAACAATAGAGCTTTGAAGCTTTAGCCACAATTTAGCTATAAATTAGAGGAGAAAAAAGGTGAAAATCATATGGAATCAAAATGGGATCATTGAAAGTAATAGAAATTGGTAATTAAGTGGTAATGAACCAAGATTAAGTAAATGGAAGAAATAGATGGCTAGTTGTAGCCATGACTGATAATAAAGTATTTTAGTCAATTGGATCAATTGACTAATTGTGTCAATTGTGTGTAGATTGACATATTTCACACATAGTATGAGAAGAGAACTTGGTATAGGCAGTTAGCGATTGAGAAAGTACCACGGGTAACCTTTTGTAATAAAAGGGTTGAGGTAACTGAATAATTTCCTCTATTTGACTATTTATTGTAATTGTGTGAAAGTATACTATCTAGTGCATGAAACTATTTTAAACTAAGCATGTTTGAGGTATAGCATAGTTGTTCCATTAAAATGAATTTTTTATTAAACAAATAAGTGAAAATGGATGCTTCTATACTTTATACATATTTATATGTATATTTGTGTGTACGATAGTGAACTTGAATATGTGACTGGCACTAAAGCATGATCACGGGGTGAGAATCCACCCATAGGGAGGAGTAGAGAAAAACCATATGGCATTATTCTCTTTAGTTCCCAATAGGGGCCAGTGTTGGAGAATTGTATCTCCTTAGTGTCTTTTGAGGTGCAGTGTTAGAAATTATCTCTTTAGTGCCTATTGAGGTGTGGTGTTGGAGATTTAAACTCCTTAGTATTGATATGATGCAGTGTTGGGAGTCAACGACACCTATTGTGGTGTAATGGGGGAAACTATAGTTTGGAAGTGAGATAAAACACCTTTGGCTAGATGATTCTATCACTGAAGGCGAGCTAAGGGCCAATGAGTATATGCACTGGTCTAAAGCGAGCCTATGGTTTCAGGTCGGGGTGATTTGGAGGCTCGAATGGTATTGATCATGCTAAACATTATAATAGTGTTGAATTGTACAATAGGTTGTGAAAGTAGTGAAAATGGAGAGTTAATATATTAATATAGTGTTTTGATATGAAATTGATAATATATGCTATGTTTACTATATATTATGTCATACTTGCTTATAGTTACATGTGATAGCTGATAGTAAAGAGTTATTTTGTTACTGAGATTTTTATATCATCCTATAGTTATATTTTTATAGGTTAGTGTAGTGATCAAGGCAAGGGGAAAGAGTCAAGACTATTATGGTGGTTGTTGTTGTGAAAACTTTGAGTTTGTGTAATAAACTAAACCTTTAGTGGATAATGTGTAAATAAGTTGCCAAAGGACTTACATATATGTTGAATGGTTATGAGTAGAGAATTAGTGAAATTGTAGAGATTTGTGGTGATTTTTGTAAATCTTAGCTTATATGTGTAAATATATGGTGAAATTTTGATGAATGGATTGGGTTTTAGCCCAAATACCATGTTGTGATGATGTTTTTAAGGAAATTTCTATAAGTAGAAATGGGCTATAGAATAGCCAAATTTTGATACGTTTATGTGTGTGTGTGTGTGTGTGTGTGAGATAAAATATAGTTAATCAAGTGTAGTAGGTCCTTTTGGACTTGGTTCAAGGCGTAGAATGGTCTAATAAGACAATGAGAATGATTTGAGGGCTTAGGTGCCCAAAATTTTTAAAAAAGTAACTTTTTCACCCGGGTGTCTAAATTTTGATCAGACTATTAGATCATGTCTAAACTTATCTCATTAGATAGCTTATGAATAAGCTTCGTGTGGGCACTTGAATCACTCTAATGGGACTTCATATGTGAAAACGGCACATGCCAGAAGTTCACCATGTAAATTATCATGTGCGTTATAATGAATGACATAAAAAGGGTTAGCTTATGGCTCTATGCCATATGCTGCAACACATGTGGTGCACGTCATAGCGTATGGCTTATTTTTTACTTTATTCCTTTATTTAAAAGCATGCATAGGCTCTAATAAATGCAAATGTTTTCTTCTACTGTGCTATGCTCAAATTTGTGTTGAGTTAATTGAGAATTTTAATGATTTTTAAAATGAGTCTTGGGCCTAAGCTTTTCAAACGGAGAGTATTTATATTACAGTTTGCAATGAGTATGGTGATTTTGTTAATCTTCTCCTTATATATTGTGGGTATAAGGGAAGGGTTATAGTTTGGTATCAATTTCTCGAGTTTTGAGACCTAATTGTTGTCATTCCTTGTTGATTCATCTTTGGATATGGCATCTTATTCTTGTTCATTACACAACTCTTTCCCTGATTCTCCTTTTTGTTATATCTTTTTATTCTTAAGAAGGGAGAAAATAGTATATATCATGAGGAGAGGTACTATGCTAGAAGTGCTATATGTAGACGAGTAAATGATGAGGAGTAAGAGCCAGAAGTCTAGCCAGTTCAGCCGCAATGAGATAGAAGGATGAGTTGTTAAAAGAATTGAGAAATATGATGGTGGATATAAGGTAGACAATTAGGGATCATGATACAATTCTGAGAGGTAGAGAGTAAGAAAGGAGAGTTGAGGCTCAAGACATTCTGGTGTAAGAGGAAGAGCAAAGCAGGCCTGGACAATCTTAAGGTTTGGGTAGCAAGCAAGGAGTTCATAGTATTGATCCATCAATTTAACATGCTTGGAAGACCTTCATCTGATTCAACCTGCCAATATTTGACAGGAGATAAAAGAGGGGGAAGTAAAGTTATGGATTGAATCACTGGAGACTATTTTTGAAGTAGTGGTCTGTACGTCCAATCAAAAATTTATTCTAGTTGCAATACAATTCATGAGTGTTGCGAAAAGGAAGTGGGAGTCAATAAGACTGATTGGTGGTGCTCGTCTGAGTTGGGATGAATTTAAGAAGGTTTCTTTAATTAATACTTCCCAATTTCATTTAGAACTGAAAAAGAAGAAGAATTCAATGCGTTTAGGCAAGGAGACTTAGATAAGGAGGAATTCATTAGAAGATTTAATGACTTATTGGTCTGCTCCATGTATCTCTAGCATAATAATGACACTAAGTGGAAAGTTGAGAGACTGTTGGAGAAGATAAGACCTAAGTATCAATAGCAGATTACATTATTTGATGTGACAACATACAAAGACATATGTCACAAGCTAAGAGTAGCCACTAAGAAGGGCAAAGAGGCTGAAGTTAAGAGGAGAGGGGACAGTCTGGGGAGATTCTCATCCCCAATAGTTCGACAGGTGGAGTTTCAAAGAAGCTTGGATACAATTTTGGCAGTTCTAGTTTTCTATAAGGAAGGGTTTCAGTAAAGGATCTTAGTCTAGATCAGTGCAAAGGGGTTCGATGCAAAGGGGTAGGGGTGTGAGAATTGGGCCTCCACAATCATCAAGGCAAGCATCCAATATCCCAACACTAACACTGAGCATAGGAAACTCACCTCAGTATAGTATTTGTGGCTGATCTCATCTAGGAAGATGTTAAGCCTATTCAAGTATAGGAAGTTGGGACATTTGGAAAGGCAATGCCCGGAAGGTAAAATTAAGGGGATTGACCAAAGATCTATCGTTCTTGGCCAAGTATTTGTAGTCATATAGGAAGAGGCCAGAGTATCTCCTAACTTGATTAGAGGTATGATTTATGTTTGTAGTAACCAAGTGAAAGCATTGTTTGATTCTAGTGCCATACATTCCTTTGTATTTGAGGATTGTGTAGATAGATTGAATTTATTTTTGTAAGAGTTACCCATGCTCATTAAAGTGACTACACCTTTGGATTGTCTAATAGTAAAGCATGTTAGGGAGCGGAGATTTGGTTTGAGGGTAGAATTTCAAAAGTTAACCTAATTTGCATTCCTATGAAAGGAATATATGTAATTATTGGTATGTAGTGGCTAGCAATAAATAATGCTACTTTTGACTGTGCTAAAAAAGTAGTTTTTATTGCCAATGTTGTTTGTAGTAATGGATTCTTTCTATGAGTTCAAGTTCTTATCGGTAGTGTTAGATAGGGAGGCGTAGCAAAAGATTAAAATTTTAATTCTCTATCCTGATATAGATCAAACAAACTTATTTAAGTTAAGGTGACAAGAAGAGTTACCTTTTTGTTTTGTACTTCATGTGCGTTCTCTTTAAGAAATTAGATCTTAGAAACTGACAACGTAGATTTACTCCCTCTATTAGTATCCACACAAATAATTCTCTAACTTAAACGGCGTGCTAAAGCTTGAAAATGTCTGCCATTTTCTTAAAATGTTGAACTACTTTTTCTCTAGGTGTTTTGTGGCTCTTAAGGTGTTTAGCCATCAAGACTCTTTCTGACTCTCACTTATGAGCACGCCCCCTCCGATATCATATATATAGATGGGGTTTTTTTTATCTTCCTTTAATGAGCCAACAAAAATTTAATTAAATTTCTCGCATAAATTTAATCCATGATATCATATCTAATTTAAATTTATCTTATAATTCAAATTATAAAACTAATATGATATTCTCTCACATCATGTTAGTTATTAAATTTAATCTATCACATAAATTAAATTTAAAACTAATACGATATAATATAATATTATATATATCATATATACATATTATATTATATATATATATATGTATATACAAAAATACACATATATGTATATATATATTTCCAAAATATATATAATATATACATATACAAATTTACATATATAATTTGATATATATAATTATATTTTTAATTTTATATTTCATACAATATATATATATATATATTTGATAATATATATATATATATATAATTCATTTACCCTATATTACATTCATTGAATCTAAATATATTTCAGATTCAATGAACTTAGACATTATAACTCGAGTTGGGTTGCCTTATGTGTGACCTTATAGACCTATAGGAAATTGACAGTAGGCTAATTATGTTATTAGCCCACAAGTCACAAGCTTGCAATTACCTAATTCATATGGGGATTGATGATCTGATACAACCTATCATATAACCGCATCACATCCTTTTGTCACACGATATTTGGGTCAAGTATGTGACAGAATTTTCATTCTCTTTTACTTGGCTATTATTTTCTTGATTTTTTAGTGGACTGACATAATAAAGAAAAAACCCTTTCCATTATAGTATAGCCATACATTTTCTCAGTCTTACTTATCGAGGGGATTAGTAATATCTCTTAATTAACATGAGGGACAAATTTCATCTTAACCACTCATATTCCTTTACATGAATATCACTAAATTCAATCATAGCTTTTATGATCACACGATCAAAGGTAACTTTGGACTAGGTCAAAGTTTAATAGTCATCATGTAGGAATCCATGATGATCTTAGGTCAAAGGGCTTAGTGATATGGTTACATATGAGATAAGCTTATGACTTGTGCCACACAGCTTTCTCATAGCGGGTTGGTCTAGTACCTTATACTTTTTGAAGTGCCTATGACTTTGATTTATATTTTCATTATTAATTAAAGTCATATTAGTCTTATTCATCTATGATCCCTCATAGATGACTGACCAAGGACATTTAGGACAATCACTATAGTTTGTCCAAAGATAGAGTTATTATAGTGAACATACAATTGATATGATAACAAAAGAGGAATTCATTAAATGACAATGTGTATAATAAAATGATTGGCCCTAAGGTGCAATTTCCAACAAGTAGTTAGTGTGGAATCTATTAAGGTTATAATGCATATATGGTGTTCTTCACTTTCAGCATAGTTTATGAGGGTGAAATCCAAAGATTCGGGTAGTGAGTGAGTTTTTAGAGGTATTTTTAGATGAAGTGACTAGATTACTTTCCTAGAGAGAAGTAGAATTCTCAATCAACAAACTATGGGACAGTCCCTTGACAAACTATGGGACAAGGTTATACTGTCATGCACCGGAAGGTAGCAGGAATTATCATATGGATTTTAACTACTCCTCTCCCTAAGCACACTCCTGTCTACTGATCATGCTATGTACGATGCTCACTCTTTATTCTTAAAATTTCATTTATCAAAATCCACATATTGGGCTCACGACCATGCGCTACTCAAGTGAGCATCAAACTTTTTTCACATTTATTACATGCATGCATCATTTCCAATCTTAACAATTATCAACTACTCATTTTGTCATCATAAAGAAACTTTAAAACTCGTTTTGCAATCACTTTGCATCTTTAGTTCAAATCAAGGTAATCATACGAACCTATGAATTTAATAACTTGCTTACATATATTCACAAATCAAAATTTCACATGCTAAACACATATTCACATTATATTGCAATTAATATACAACTACCTAAAGTAGGGTTTCCTTGCTTGCCCCAAAACCTTTGAGAGGTTAAAGGTTTATTCCTTAATATTTTAGCTTCCAAGCTTGATTTCCTAAGCCAAAATGGTGACCAAATGCTCAATCTACAATCTATAAATTTTTTAAACTCATCAACATTATCAAGAGCCAAGTTTCAATTCTCACACTTTCACCCCTACCATACCCAACATCCTCAATATTCACCTTTAGGCTTACCCGTTATATTTATTAACTCTCTTTAGTCCTTAACACACTAATGAGCTATTAAATTTCCATTAATGGCATTACTATTCTTCCAACAACCCTCATTAATATAAATTTCTTATATTAATGAGGTCCACCAATTAAGGGTATAAAAAATCAATATTTCTAGGGTTATATACTCAAATCTACTCCAATCAACTTCATTTGAGTCAATCAATTTGAACCTATAACCTATATGGACTAAAAATCATCTCCTATTACTAAACCCAAACCAACAACTTCATAAATATGGAAGAGAAAGATAGGCAAGGAGACTAGGGTACATACCTAAAGTGTTTAATAGCTCCAAAATACTTCAAACACCTTCCAACTATGAACCTTAGTAGAGCTCCTTGTTAGTCCTTCATTTTATCCTTCTTTCTCTTTCATTTCCTACCTTAATTTGAGACTAATATTGTGTAGAAAAGGGTTTTGTGTTGTAGCACATGGCATAAAGAGTCCCTCTTACTTCAGTAGTCATCTGTGTACTATGGTAGATGTGCTGCACACCATAACATGTGGCACAGAGGCATTTTCTTTGTGTTTTCTCCTCTTTTCGATGCTTAGGCGGCTATACTTTACTCTAAACCTATAACTAGGGCTAAAAACACAACCAAATTTAATTAGTAGACCTCCCTAGCCATACGCCACATTAAATCACTCAATTCCTTAGTAATTTAGGCATTAAAATTTAAGATGTTACACTTTTAATACTCGAAACCTGAATAGAAACTTGTCACAATTGATGGTCCATCTTCTTCCTCTCAATTGTCTACTAATTTAAATTGGATTTTATTATTAATAAGATGAAAAGTGATAAGCAAAATTTTGATGAGAAATTCTAAAAAACATAAGCATAATTTGCACAACAAGTGTTTAATGCCGCCACCTCTATTAGGCTTAATAAGATGGATGAACTACTTGATACTCTTTATAAGCATGCTGGTTGTTCTACTAACCAAGTTACTTCTTTTAATGCCTAATTCCCTTTACTCCCTAGTTATACTGTGGTTAATCCCAACTCCCCTATAAATGTAATTGAACTTATGAGTGGTAAAATGGTTAATAATGATAGTGGCAATGTTGTTTTGAATGTGTTGTTGATGCTTGAAAATTTGAAAAAAAATAGAAAAAAGTATGATTATTGATGATCCTTCTTTCTCCAATATAGTTAAAGATGGTTGTGATGATTATGTGGAGCAAGTATATATGGATCCAATGCCCAAAAATGGCCAAGATAAGCTAGTGAAAAGTGTTACAAAAAATTCCAACATTATTGTCTATGCTAAAGACCATTTGACCAATGCTCAAAAAGGGAAAGAAAAGGCTCAAGAGGAGGTAAAAAGCAAGGAGATATTGAGGAAGCTTCTATTTCCTCTAGCCCAAGTGCCTCGGCCTCTAAATTCTAAGAATGTGCATGATAAAGAGGGAATAGACTTCTTTGCTAAAATTCAAGTAAATGTGCCTTTCTTGGATGTTGTGAAGAATTTCCCTAAATATGTTAAGTTCCTTAAAGATTGTTACACCAATAAGAGGAAGTTCATTCCTAATGCTAGAGTATAATTACCTCATTCTATTATTGCAATAATGAAGCCACAATTACCTATTAAGTATGAAGACCCTACATCCTTTAATATTCCTTGCATGATTGGTAACTCGAGATCTTCACATGGTCATGTTGATTTGGGTGTTACAATTAATGTTATGCAATGTTCAATATATGCATCTCTTAAGCTTGATTGCATCCAATTAACATGATTTGCCAACTTGTAAATAGAGTTATTAGGAAGCCATATTGAATTGTGGAAGATTTGATTGGGAGTGTTAGGAATTTATTATTTCCTATGGACTTCTATGTGTTAGATATGAATGATAAGGGTTGTGGGGAATATATCTTGATCTGGGTAGACCATTCATGCGCACTGCTAGAACTATCATTGACATGAAAAAATATTCTTTTGTTTTGAAATATGGTGATGAATTTGTGAGTTTAATATTAATGATGCCATGAAACATCCATGTGAGGATCAGTCATTGCTTAGTGTGAATGCTATTGAATGCATGATAGATAATATTGTTGATGTACATGCTCTTACCTTGACTAGTTCTTCCATTATGCCATCTTTTGCATCATGTGTTTCTTGTGCTTATATGGATGGTGCATTTTGTGATATTTGCAAATAGATTGTTGATCACTTACTAGATAATAAATTGCCTTTGGATCCCTCTCATTGATAACCTTGATTTGTCTAACTTGATGCTTCTACTTAATCAAGAGAAGGGTATATCTTCTTGTTTTATAGGTGGCAAGGGTGGGCTTACCTCTTCTTGGCTTGATGTTCTAATGATTTCCAAATTCAAGGAGGGTAGCTTTTCATAAAAATAATTAAAGGCCTTGCAAACTACTTAACAAAATGAAGATTTGTGCCAAAGGAAGAAGATGGCCAAAAGGTACCTTATAAGCTAATTAAAGAGAAGTTCATGCATTATTGAGGAAATTCTAGCAAGTGAAAGTGGCATTGACCATAACTAAGAGGGAGAAAGTGAATAAAAGAAAGCCAAAGTAAAAAGGTATAAGGACTTAGAGCTTAAAGAGATCATTCCCTTCATTATTGAGCTACCGACTCTTGATTTAAAGCCTTTACCATGTAACCTAAGAGTTCATTCCCTCCATTATTGAGCTTATTCCCTTTATTATTGTGAAAAATGAGAGTAGTAAGTTAGTGCCAACTAGGGTGCGAAACTCTTGGAAGGTATATAGAAAGTTGAATGAAGCCACTAGGAAAGACCACATCCCCTTTCCTTTTATTAATTAAGTTATTGGGAGACTTGCTTCCAAATCTCATTACTGCTTTTTAGATGGGTTTAGTGGGTACTTCCAGATTCTTATAAATCCCACAGACTAGGAAAATACAACTTTTACTTGCCCTTTTAGTACCTTTGCCCATAGGAGAATGACATTTGGTTGTATAATGCACCTGGCACATTTTAGATATCCATGATAAGTTTGTTTTCTAATTTTATTGAGAATTGCATAGAGGTGTTCATGGATGATTTTACTATTTATGATGATTCGTTTGCTTCTTGCTTGATTGCTTTAGATGATTTTTTTGCAAAGTTGTATAGAAAAGAAACTAGTTTTAAATTTTAAAAAGTGCCACTTTATGGTAAATTAAGAGATTGTTTTAAGGCATCTTGTCTTCTTTAAAGGCATTAAGGTGGATAATGCTAAGGTTGAAGTGATTTCCTCCCTTCCTTTCCTTACTTGCTTGAAAGAGTTGAGGTCCTTTTTAGGATATGACTAGATTGCTTTAAAAAGATACACCATCTGTGTTTGATGATGTAAAAAGGCTTTTGACACTTTGAAAAAATTGCTTTAAGCACCTCCCTTTTTAAAATCCCCAAATTGGTTTCTTTTGAATTATCTTATGATGCTTCTTACTGTGTCATAGGTGCTATGCTCAGTTAAAAAGATGGTAAAATTTCACATGTTATTACATATAGATTTAAGACACTTGATAGCTCATAGGTTAATTACAAAGGGTGGTTTGCTATTGTTTTTGCATTGGATAAAATTTTTATCTTACTTAATCTATTCTAAGGTGGTTGTGTATAATGACCACACAGCTTTGAGATACTTGATGAAGAAGACCAAATCTAAGCCTAGACTCATTAGATAGGTGATCTTGATACAATAATTCAACATAGAGATTAAGGATAGGAGTAGTTCTACAAACCATATGGGTGACACTTGTTTAGATTGCCTCAACTTGAAGAAGATATGGTAAACTCTAACCTTCACTCTCTTGTGTGTGACTCTTTCCTTGATGAGACCTTATATGTGATTTCCATTCATGCACCATAGTTTGCTTATCTTGCAAACTTCATTGAATTTGGTGTACTACCTTTTAATGGGTCACAGTTTAGAATTGAAAAGTTAAAAAGGGAGCCAAAATATTACTTGTGGGAACCTCCTTTATCGTTTCAAATTTATAGTAATGGCATTGTTAGGAGATGTGTGGATGATGTTAATTTTGATTCTATTCTTGATTTTTTCCATTCACATGCTTGTGGTGGGAACTTTAGTGCCAATAAGACTTTTAGACAAGTTTTGGATTATGGATTGTTCAAAGATTCATATGAGTTTTGTAAAAGATGTTTGAAATGCCAAAACTTTTCCTCTTGGGACAAAAAGCATGAGATGTCTCAAAACCCTATTATGTTTTATGAGATATTTGATGTGTGAGGCATTGATTTCATGGGACCACTTCCCTCTTCCTTTGGTTATAACTATATATTATTTTGTATAGATTATGTGTCTAAATGAATTGAGGCCGTGCCTAATAGGGTTTATGATGCTAAGGTTGTGATTAAGTTTATAAAATCTCATATTTTTTGTAGGTATGAGGTTCCAAGTCATTGATTAGTGACCAAGGCTTCCTTTTTGTAACAAGCTTATGAGTAAGCTCTTGGCTAAGTATGGGGTGAAGCATAAAATGTCTACACCTTACCACCCCCAAACAAATAGGCAAGCCGAGGTGTCTAAAAAGAGATCAAGTCTATTTTGTCCAAGGTTGTCAATACCAATAGAAAGGATTGAAGTCTTCATTTGGATGATGCGTTGTGGGCTTATAAGAGCACCTACAAAACCCCTATTGGGATGTCTTCCTTTAAGTTAGTTTATGAAAAGGCATGTCACTTTCCTATTAAGGTAGAGCATAAAGGATATTGGGCTTATATAAAAGCTTAATTTTGATGAGGAAGCCACGGCTAAAGAAAAGTTTTTTTAACTTTAAGAGCTAAAGGAATTAAGGCGAGACTCTTATGAAAACTCAAGGATTCATAAAGAGAAGAACAAGATCCTACATGATAAGATGATAATGAGGAAGGAGTTTAAAGAAGGAGACTTGGTTCTATTATACCAAATAAGATGCATACACAAGCAAGTCAATCTCCTCTCTAGATGTATAGGAAGGCCCCTTTGTGGTGTCTTACAGCTCTCACGTAAGCCTTCACCTAAAACTTTCTAAGTTAATAGCCACTTATGCAAGACTGACAAGAGGGGATCACAAGAAGATGTGGAAAGACATAACTTCAAACCTCCATGATTGAGTGTTAGGTCAATCTCTCCAACTCACACTATTTATTTGCTTTGACTATTCACTTAGCACACATATTGAGCACTTTCTGGTATATGCCTACTGACACTTGTGTACACATGTAGACCACTTGATTCTTGCTTGTGATTATGCTTTATGGTGTCCATTTTGAGGTTTAAGTATGGGGCAGGTATGACCCTTTCATTAGGTTTAGAATTATGTTTGTATTCTTTCTTTCTTTTTCAAAATAAAAGGGTTTTTTTATTCTTGAATTAGGTGTCTAGTTTTGATCTTGTGTTGCTTTTTAGTCTTGAGTCTTGTTTTATTGAGTCTTGTTGAATCTTACAATCATGAAAATTGCATTATTTTCCTCTTGCATGTTTCATGTATTCTTTTATGAAAACATTATCTAAGGACATATATGTGTATACATTGAGGACAATACATGATTTAACTGCAAGGGGGAGACAAAAATATTTGATTTTTTATTTAAAAAAAAGTTATGTTTTTTACCTTGTTAAACAAGATTTCTTTTAGATTGTATGCAATTGATTAGAGAGGCAAAAACCTTAGTTGGAAGGAGCCTAAACACTATTATGCAGTTTGTCTTTAGCATTATTTCCCTCTACAACTTGTTTTTCTTCTTAATTAAGGCTGCATTATTGCATTTGTTATAGGGAAGATGATAACAGCATTCATTAAAAATAGCCAAGAGATTTAAAAGGCCAACTTTAATGGATTGATCACCTTTTTTGTTAGCTCTTTGAGCCTTTTGTTTATTTTGTTCATTTCTTAAACATTATCCCTATTTTACCATGGATTTCATGTATTTTTTTCAAAGTGTATTTCAACATTCTCATCTTTCATTGGTTTAAGTTTAAACTTAGTAGATATAACTCATTTTCTCATTTTTCATTCTTCTATTGTTCCATTTCATTTAAAGAACAAATGCATTATTCTCCTATTACTTGATAGCCGAGATGACTCTAATTTTTTTTTTAGAAAATCAAAAAGTGAAAAAGAAAAGAAAAATTCTGAATAAAAGGATTAATACTTAGGTTACAAGTCACATATTTTGTTCTTTTCTTTTCACATCCATTCCACTAACATTTTCATCCATTTTTCACTTTGTATCCACTTGGTGAAGTCTTGGAAAGATTTGAATATTGTTCCATATTTACATTATGGCCAAGACTTAGTTCCTTGAGCTAAACCCTAGCTTTCACATACAAATCCAAGAGCATCCATTTCATAGCCACATTACATCCCATTAAAGTTCATTTGATTCTTGAGAACATTTGCATATTAGTAGTGGAGAGGTATAGGGTTACAACCTTATGGTTGGGCATTTTTGCTAAAGACTTTGAGTGAAACTATTAAACCCTAAACACTTGAGTGCTTGAAAGCAAATACTATCCTTTTGAAGCCCTCTCTATGAAATTACATCTTTTTAATGGTTTACTTGTGGTTGATGAATTATTGTAACTAGGATAGCAACATCTCTCATGTTTTGTGAAAAATTTCCTTGACTTTTAATTTTATTACCTTTAACAAGTTATGCTATTTTACTTTGTTCTTGTTTTAGAATTTTGAGAGGGTTTTTTTCTATTTTGCCCAGCATGCAAAAGGTAAGTATGGAGTAATTAGTAAGTCACATTTATTACACACTCTTCCTTATTATCATTGACTAAGAATCATGTTATATTTGCCCAAATTGCACACTTATCGCATTGATTATGAAAAATCACCTAAGTATAAGACTTTTGTGCATTAGGGGCATTTTGGCCATTAAATTAGACTTTGAGAAAATGTTTCAAAGAATTTTCAATATGCATTTTTAGTGCAAAAAAATGGTCTAATTATATTTCTCAAATTTATTTTATATTGAGAGTAATTAATTTCATAAGTTAACTATTTTGGAAAGTTAAAGTTTTAGGTTGACTTATTGTCATGCACTTCGACTAAGTTATTTTTGTGTATGTATAGGCTTACATTTTTAGGGTTGTATGTCATTCCCCTTACCCTCTTATGTGATGTCATAATTGGCTTTTATTATTTAATTTGCACCATGCCACGTATTTGGGAATTAATTTAATTAGAAATGCAATCATTCTCCATATGCTTTGAGCTTTGACCTTGTGTGTCACATTTATTTGTGTAAGGTTGTACCCTTAGATTTGGCATATGAGGACCATTAGATTGGAATATTAGATGAGTCAAGAGGCAAAACACTTAAGTTTGGGGTGAAAGAACAAGCCTTGCATGGTCTTGCACACATTGGAATATTAAATTAATGTGGTGTGTAGTTATGGAGAGTTAACAAGTGTTATGAGTTGTGGTTTCAATCCTAGGATTGAGTCCGAAGCAAAGTTAGGCCACCCGGATGTTAAAAAGTGAGAAAAACAAAGAGGTATAGCTCTGTGCCACATGTCATGGAGCATGAGTCACTCAAAAGTATGGAAGGCCCCTCTGTACCACATATTGCTATGCGTGATAAAAGTGCCGCAGTGCATGGTGACAAATCCATAGAAATAAGATCGCAAAACTGATAAAAAAAAAGGAGAAACAAAAGAGGAGACAGAGAGCTTGTGGAAACCTCTAATAGGGCTTAAGATTTGGAGGCATTAAGAGCATTTTAAAGCTTCCAAGTGCTAAAGGTAAGACTCTTAAGCTCTTTCCCTCTCATTCTCTTGCATTGTCTTAAATTTAGAAATTAAGGTTTAGTTGGTAAAGATGATTTTCAATCCATGAAGGCTATGGGTCTGAACTCATTGACTTAAATAGAGTTAATGGGAGTTATTTAAGCTATTTAAACCTAGAATTTATGGTCAATATGTTTTTGGTAGTTAGGGACCATAAATACATGAAATTTCACCACTAATGAGATGGTTAGTGTAATGTGAAGCCATTAATAGCAAGTTAGGAGTTCATTGAGGCTTATGTGAGTTAGAGGAAGTTAATGAACCTTATGGTACCTTTGTATATAAGGAGATTGAATTTTGAGAGTGTTGAAGTATTGAATTAGGTGTTAGAAATTATTCTAATGATGTTATTGATGATTGTTGTTGTGAATAAATGTAGACTAATCTTAACTTGGCATAATTCAAGCTTTTGAAAGCTTTGGGAGTGAGTAATTGAGGAGTAAACCTTTGACCTCTTAAAGGTTTGAGATAACTAGAGGAAAATCTTCCTAGTATTTGTATGTGTTAATTAATTTATCGATTTAAACATTATAATTGAAGTATTTAAAAATATTGAAAAGAAGGTGTGGCATAAAATTATTTGAAAATCAAATAAGATTTTATGGAGTTTAATAGCATTTTTTATGGGTTTAATGATATGTCGTTTTGTGGAGTTCGATGAAATATGTTAAATGTAGAGTTTTATGAATGTTTAAAGAGGGAGTTTAATGACATAATATTTTATGAAGTTCAATGATTGTGTGTAGGGTGGAGTTCGATGATGTGTTATGTAACATTCTAAATTTTTAATCTTAATGCTAGATGTTAATTTAGGGGTATATTGATAATTATTAGATTTATTGAATAGTCGAGATTTTGAATGGTGAGTTGAGATTTTGGTTTGTTAGGATGTTAAATGAATAAGATCAAGTGAAAGAATGGTGATCTATCACGAAATGTGTGAGCTATAGTGAGAAGTTTCTTATTATGCCATGCGCTACAGCATGTATTGCGTGTGTCGTGGTGCATGGCACAAAAATTAGATAAGTATGTGTGTGATCTAAAGTTAAAATCAAAAATACAAGAAGAGGAAAAACATGAAGGCAAAAGGAGAATAAGGGATCCTCTGCTACAACAAGAGATCTTGAGGTACTGAGAGTTAGTTTCGACTAGTCGCTTATCGAGTAAGTTTTGTATTGCCTAAGCTCTTATTCTACACTAATTTCTCTTAGTTTGAGAGATAGATAAATTGAGTCAAGAAGTTTTTTAGGTTTTTTTTGTTACCTATAAGTACTAAGAAGGTTCTAAGAGGTTAAGCTAAGGTTTTGTCACTAATATAGTAATTTTTAGTTGAGCTATGAGGTTATAGGCTCGATTTAACCTAAATTGTGAGGTTTTAAAGGGGTGAGAATGTTTGTGTGGATGGTGGAGGAGTTGTAAAAGTAACAAAAGGTTTAAAGAAAATGATTGGGACTTAAGAGGAATAAGTGAAAGTGATTGAGTAGTTAATTACGATTAACTATAATAATTCACGTTTAAGGTTAACTTAGTAACTGACATATAGTGATAAAATGTGTAGCTTGCATAGCTTGTGTGTGTGACTTAAGCAAAAGGAAGCTAATAGAGTGAAGTATACCACAGGTAACCTTTTCTAGTAACAGAAGGGTTAAGGTAACTGAATAATTAATTCTGTCTATTAGTTAGATTAACTATTTATAAGTAACTGTGTTTGATATGAGACGTGGAATTTATAAATATTGGCATGATTGTAGACTTGCATATTTTTAGTTTTGAAAAAGGTTTTATTTGGAAAGTAAATCATTGTGAAGGTAGATTGAAAAGGAAACTATTAATGTGTGTGTGTGTGTGTGTGTGAAAAGGATATTAGATATATTTTCATTCATTGCATTAAAAGGGTAGGAGTTCAACTATGTTGAAAAGATAAGCATGAAAAATCCATATGAATTAGCTGACACTAGGGGACCCACAGTATAGCCAAATTAGGGGACTATTGCATGAAAAATTTGGGCAGTCTGGCAACTCTTTATTGCCCCTAAGGATGGGGTTAAGAGTCAACGACACCCCTAGAATATATGAAGGGGGAATTTATAGTCCTGAAGTAGGATAGAACACCTTGGCTCGTGATCAACTACCAAAGGTTAGGTGAGGACTAATTTCTTAGGAAATAGTTAGAGTTACCTATGAATTCAGTCGGGAAAGAATGGAGGATGGATGGAATTAGGATGGTCATATGTATGTAAACAATGATTTAGGTGTTTTATATCACTTTCAGACTATGGTTTCCCCTAATACACACAACGGGTGTCGTTGACTCTAACTTTGCATCACATTGATTCTAAAGAGTCTAATTCCCTAACACCAAACCTTAATAGGCACTAAGGAGATAACTTCTAACACTACACCTTGAAAGGCACTAAGGTGATACAATTCCCCAACACTGCATCCCGTTGAGTACTAAGGAGAATGATGCTATATGGTCCTATCACTATACTCCACACGAATGAACTCCTACCCCTATGATCAGGCTTTCCGAACCAATTATAGATTCTCTGTCACCACCAATCTCATATATACACATATATACATTTCTATATCAAATTACCCCATTTCGCTTATTTCTTTAACCAAATTTCCTTTTCATGCAAGAAACATATAATGCTATAAAAACATGCTCAGTTTAAAATAATTTTATGCATTACATAGCATACTCACACATAGTTACAATAAATAGTCAAACAGAGGAAGTTATTCAGTTACTTCAACACTTCTATCGCTAAAAAAGTTACCTGTGAATTTCAATTACCACCAACACGTCACTACAAGCCCCTTTTCTCACTTTACTCTCGAGATATGTTGGGCATAATTAGTCAATTAGTTCAATTGACTAAAAACACTTAATTTCTACTTACAGCTATACTTAGCTGTCTATTCTTTTCCACTTATTTTGTCTAAGTTAATTACTACTCGATTACAACTATATATCACTTCAAATTATCTAATTTCAGTCAAACACAATTTTCACCCCAAAATCTCATTGAATTAAGGTCAAATTGAGCCTATGAGTTTAAAGCTCTATCGTTCAACTCTAAACCAATCACAAAGCATTGATTTAACTCCTGAGAACCTTTTTATTACTATTGGAAAAGAATGAAATAGCTTAAATTTTCCCAATTTAATTTCTCTATAACTCATATTCAAAGAAATTGGTAGAATGGAAAGTAAGGGTTATATGTAGCTTACCTGATAAGTTACTGATTGAAAGTGCTTTTCAATGCTTTGAAACCTCTTTCCTTAGCCAACCTTGGATTCCTTTCTTCTCCTTCTCATGTGCTTTTGATTTCTCCTTCTAAAATTCACGCAAATTTCATGACTTAAAGGATCATTTTTTGGACCATACACCATGGTGCTGGCAGCCTATGCTATGGCATGTGGCACAATGAGGAGAATCCTCACCACACACACATGCTTTAACTCAAAATGCAATCCTTCTATTGATATCTGTCAATTCAATATTTAAAAGACACAAATCATCAACTAATCATACAAATATCTAATCCTTTACTAATTACTACTTTACCCCTACTTAATAACTAATCCCAGGATTAGAAAATTAGGATGTTGTAGTTCTCCCCTCCTTTTAAGAATTTTTCCCTTAAAATTCATAAAACACTTAAACACACATCTAAGGAAACAGATGAGGATACTATTGCTTCATTCTATCTTCTATCTCCCAGGTAGTGTAACATCCCGAGTTCTAATTCCCTGAATTAATTAAACTTAATTAGGGTAATTAAGTAAATTGAAGTGGTGTATGGCCAGAGAAGTGTAATAATCATATTTGATGGTATTTCAGCCCTAGTTGT
This sequence comes from Prosopis cineraria, assembly GCF_029017545.1. Classification (NCBI taxonomy): domain Eukaryota; kingdom Viridiplantae; phylum Streptophyta; class Magnoliopsida; order Fabales; family Fabaceae; genus Prosopis; species Prosopis cineraria. The sequence goes on along the minus strand of NW_026556060.1, from coordinate 14,751 downwards.
AGGTTCGGTATCGAGAAAGGCTACTTGGGCATCAAAGGAGAAGAAAAGGAAGATTTGATGTTACTGTACCACACGCCACGATATAGAGATTGTCCGCTATGGCGCACAAGCATTTTTGAGTGAGGGAGGACCTCTCTGTGCCATGTGCCACAGTGTGCGTCCATTGCAACACATGGCCATTTTCTACAGTTTATCAGACACGAAATGAGACAAAAAAGAAAGAACATAAAAGAGAGAATGAAGAGACGTGCCAATGCTCTGCTAGGGTTTACTTGTGGACAACTTTAGGAGTATTTTGAAGGCTACAAACACCTAAGGTAAGTATCACACTCATTAATCTCCCTATTTCTTCCACATTTATGAGTTTATGGTTAGGGTTTGATAATGGAAGTAGAATTTCAGTCCATATAGGTTATGGGTCTAAATTTATTGACTTAAATGGAGCTAATAGGAGTATATTAAAGTATTTAAACCTAGGTATAATGAGTTTTGGTATCTTGAGTTGTTGGGTACCATTAATATCCAAAAATCTCATTTATTATGGGTAGTTGGAAGTTTGTGATTCCCTTAATAGGGATTTAATGGCTCGTTAATGCTATTGGGGGCTAAAGGTAATTATTAAACCTAATGGATAGGCTCTAACTCATGTAGAGTGAATGTTGAAAAATTTAGAAGTGGAGATTAAGGGTTTAAATGTTAAGTTAGTTATATTAATAGAATTCAACTTGCTTGATTATAGGTTTAGCTCTTGGTCACCTATTAGATTGAAAATTCAAGATTAGAAGCTAGTAGATTAAGGGGTAAACCTTTAACTTCTCAAAAGTTTAAGGTAACCGGAAGAAACTCTACTTTAGGTAGTTATATATTAATTGATTGTTAATTGGGTGTTAAATGTGAATTGTGAATGTTACATGTATGTGATTGATTGTTAAGGTAAAAACTATATATTAGTTTCAATGAGTGCATAAAAAAGCTATATTTGGCTTGAAAATGCAAAATGCAAAATGCAAAATTCAAAGTCAAGAAGATTTTAACTAAGAATATGCTTATGTTTTTTAAAAATGAATGTGATCACGTGTAAAGGTATTTGTTTATTAATGAGAAATGAATTTTGAGAAAATGATGAGAATACATACTTAGGTAGTATATGGTTGTAAGCCCAATATGGTTATCGTAATAATGAGTATATGAAAGCAAAAAAGTGAAAACGAGTGAGTAATTGATTATGACATGATCAGTGGTGGGAGTTTACTTAGGGATTAAGAGTAGAGAAAATTCATATGATATTTAGGCTGCCCTCCAGTATATGGGGGTATAAGCTTATCCCATAGTTTGTCGAGGGACTGTCCTATAGTTTGTCGAGGGACTAAAACTTAGCTATCTCCACCGGTTCAATGAGGAGAATAGCCTAAGGTATAAGACACCCCAAGGATTTAAGAATGGGGGAAGCCATAGTCCGAGAGTGAGTCTTGTGATCTTTAGCCGGGTCACACCTCACGATTGGTAAACTTGGGTAGTCCAGTCACACAAATGGAGCCCTAATCAATATTATAGCCTATGGTTTTGGTCCGAGGAAATAAGAAAGATATAAGGTTGGTTGATCATTGCCTAAGTAAATATATGACGTGTCATACATATTTAGTGGTGGCAAGTCATATGAGTATGGATTATGTCACATATCTGAGAATATGGTGACACTATACCTAGTTATATGAGTTAAGAAGCTATTTAATGATAATTGACAAGTTATGTTGTATGCCAGCATGTTTTACATACTTGATTTCCTTGTGCATGTATTTGGTTTATAATTGATACATAACTGCATAGGGTAGGTTCAACCTTGGTTATTGAGTGGCTAGACTCACCCCTTTCATTTAACATTTTACAGGCTCTATCTCTAGTGTTGAGTGGGAGAAGACTAAAGAGGTAGGGAATTAGCACATTCCTTTCTGTATGCCTCTAGTTTATTTTTAATTATGTAATAACATATGAATTGACAATTCTAGGATGCATGCTATCACACTTGTACTATTTTATTGTTAAAAATATTAGACTTGTATTTTGAGCCCTTAATCTTTGTGTATATTGATATATATATATATATATATATACATATATGTTCATAGGGCCAAAATACTAGTGCAAATGTAGAAATAATGATTTGAACATGTTTTAAACGATTTGGGCAAAATGCAATGACAGTTTACCTCCCCCTATGTTTTTAGCAAATTAGGGTTGAGGAGTAAATTTTTGTTATAATGATGTTTCAATGCTTATGACGTGTTGTACTAGTAGTCCTAGGTTCATTAGACTTAGTCCAAGTGTTAGGAAAAGCTTTTGGCACTTGTTGAGGGTTTTGGACATCCATCTTATGTAAAAGTGTTGAAAAGCAATTAAAATGTGTTTGGGTGTCCAACTTTCTAGCGTGACTTGCTTTGAAAGTGAAACCCATGCGATTAACTAGTTCATGTAAAGAACTTTCTGTAGACACCTATGACACGACATTTAGACATCAGACAGAGAATTGGGGCGAGTCAGAAGTTCCCCCAATTTTGTTGTCAAATGACAGAAGAATCAGTTGAAATTTCATGCAACATACCACGGCATATGGCACAGAGAGCAACATGTTTTGGACTTTTTTCACTCGTCTGAGGTATCCTATGCTTTCATGACTTATTTTTACTCTGATATAAAAGATTTTGAATTGATTTGAACTCATTTTTCATTGAGAAAACTTAAGATCCCTTATTTTTAAATTAAACCTTAGTATTCATAGAATTAAGTCTCGAATACCAAGAGTTATATTGGTTAATTATGATTAGTGGAGTGAGAATGTTTCAGGTAACGTCACCAAGAATCATGCCACGCTAGAAATATTTCACTAACCATATGGTTTTTCTTCTCAATTGCTTATCTTTTACATCCACAATCCATTATAGCTCAGCCTTATAGGTTAAATTCTTCCAGAGCTCAACCTCTTTTAGTTCTATCATATATGAAGGGTCTAGTTAATACTTTTTGAGTTGCGACACATGAAACACATCATGCACATCAAACAATTGAGGTAGCAAAACAATCCTATAGGCAATTGGTCCAATTCTCCCTAGAATCTTAAATGGATGAATGAATCAAGGAGTCAATTTCTTAGCTCGAATTGACTTCCTAATTCCCATCATTGGTGTAACCCTCAGAAAAACATGGTCTCTCACCAGAAACTCTAACGGCCTTTTATGCCTATCCGTGTAACTCTTTTGCCTTTTTTGAGTGGTTAACAACTTTCACCTAATCAACTCAATCTTTTGAGTCATCTGATCCATAATATTTGGTCCTAATATATTCTTCTCACTCAATTCTATCCAATAAAGAGGTGATATGCACTTCCTCCCATATAACGCCTCATATGGTGCTATTTGAATACTAGAATAGTAATTGTTATTGTAAGCAAACTCAACTAAAGGGAGATGGCTATCCCAACTACCTTTCAACTCCAGAACATAGGCTCTCAACATATCCTTTAGGGTCTGTATAGTCCGCTCTATCTATCCATCCATATGTAGATGATGTGTTGTACTGAATCTCAACTCAATATCCATAGCTCATTGCAAAGCTCCCCGAAATTTAGATGTAAACCTCAGGTTTCCATAAGAAATTATACTCTTCAGGACACCATGTAGCCTCACCACTTCTTGGATATAGATCTCTGTTAACTTTTCTAGAGAATCACTAATCCAAATGGTAAGAAAATGAGCTAATTTCGTAAGTTTATTGACTACAACCCAAATGGCATCATGCCCTGACTGAGTTCTTGGTAACCCAATTATGAAATCCATGGATATACTATCCATTTTCACTTAGGGATATCTAATAGTTGCAACATTCCTGTTGGCTTTTGATGCTTTATCTTAACCTTTTGATAGGTTAAACACTGAGTTACAAACTCAGTCACGTCTCTTTTCATACCATGCCACCACTAATACAGCCTCATATCCTAATACATCTTTATAGCTCCTGGATGAATCGTGTACTTGCTACAGTGAGCTTCACTCAAGATAACTGATGGGATGCCTTAGTCATATCAGTACTCAGATTGACTTAATATAGTATAGGCTAACCCTAGATTATTCTTTTTAAGGAGCAATTTAAGGGTTATCTTAAGTTGATTCTAGGTATTTGATTACTAAAAAAAAATCTAAAAACAAAATGCTACATTTCTACTCTAAAAGTGCCAATAAGAAAATGCAATTTATGCCACTAAAACTACCTAAATGGATGCTAATGCTAAAGTCTAACATGTAAATTCTAGTATGCAATGCATGAGTTCTAAATTATGATTTAGGGGGGTTTTGTTTCAAGAAAAATGGAAAGAAAGCTAAAGAAATTAATTAAGTGACAAAAGGAATAATTGACCAAAAATTAGGAAAAGTTTGATTCAAATGTGGTAAAGGGGACAACTTAGGACATCACATAGAGTTAACTTTTCTAGCCCAATTCAATTTGTTAGATCAAAGAAAAATGATAGGAGAGTGAAATTAATAAATTCAATTAGATAACTAAAGCCAAGAGAACCCATTAGCACAAAATCTAACACTTAATCTACTAGAGAACTCATAGTTATCCAAATGCTATGACTATTAATTAAAAAAATTAAATTCATTAAAACCAATACAGTTAATCCAAAATAACTCTAGAAAATATGTTTAATTTGTCTAATTGAACAATTAGACAAATTATCAACTCAATTGGACAATTAAGAGGTGAAAGGAACAACCTAAATTTGCAACAAACACCACAATGACAATTAAATCAACAATGAGAACTCAATCATTAATTCAATTGGCAAAGCAATGGTGTATAAACATAAATTTTAGAAATTCATTCAACACAAAATCAATCCAAATATCAATCCAATCCAAAATTTAAAATATTTCTAGTCTAAAACTAGATTGTCTTCCAACATTACAACTTAGAATCATTTAATACTAAATAATCCTAAGCTATTGAATTAGAAAGATAAATGAAAAATCACTCCCCCAATGGTTTTCAAGTGTAAATCCTAGGCTCTAGCTTCCTCCATGTTCATTTGAAGTTGCCTCCCAAGCCAGCTCAAGCTCCCATAAATGAAGTTCTTCCTCCAAGCTCCAAGCCACAAGTCACGACCATGAGATGAGTAATGGAAATGGAGTTTAATAAATAAGAGAATGGTTTGGAAATAAGAGAGATGAGATGGCTTGAATGGGAGTAGAGGTGGTTTATAGATGGCCGTGAGTAAGAGGAATGACAAATGATTAAATTTGGGTGAATAATGGATTGGTGTGGGTGAGATATTAGGGAGGTGAGATGGCACAAGAAATTAATGGAATGGAGCGGAAAGAGAGATATTGGAGATGATGATAATTCACACTGAAGAAAAGAAATTTCGAGAGAGAGCTCTCCTCATTTTCGTTGGTTCTGTAAAATTAAAAGGAATAGAGGGATGATCCAATGGTTAGAAGAGAGGATAAAGAGTTTAAGAAAAATCCAAGCCATTAAATTCAAAAAGAGCCAATAAGAAAAAAGATAAAAAGAAAAGTTAAAAGTCCTCTAATTTTCCTTGATTAGAAATGTCCATCGTGCCCTTAAGTAACCTTGATAATTTCTTCCTTATCTTGTTTTTTCATAGCCCTTAGATGCTCTTTCAATTTTTAAGATTCAATGTTCACCATTGAACTTCATTAATTTTATCTCTATGGCTTGGAAAAAAAAAATCAAATGCACTCATTAGTATAGATAATGTCCAAAATAAATTTCATACCTCATAAAATATTTCCAAATTAATTTTTCTTTTGCAATTATAATTTTCTCACAAAGTGGTCACAAACTTAAATATTGTATAATAATTCAAATTAAGCTCAATTAATGATTGAAAAAAATTAACCCATGTTAAAAAATAGGAAAATAAATTATTCACAATTTAGCCCAAAATTCCTATAATTAATTCAAAAATATATTATTTCTCAAAATTGGCTAATAATCTAAATAATATCTAATAAACCTAAATTAGCCCAAAATCATCATTAAAATGCATGAAAATGGTGGGATAAAATATTTAAAGTTTATGATTCATCAATTCCCCCACACTTATCATTTGCACTCCAAGGCAAAGCAAACCAAATCCAATGAAAATAAGAGAAAGAAAGGAAAAACTAGCAAAATTGAATGTTCCAATTGCAAAGAATAAGTAGGCTAAGCATTTCAACATCTCCACTATCCAAGTAATCTTTACATGAATTAATATAAAAAACACCATGGCAATTTACTTGACAAAGGAAAACATGGGCTAGAAATCCCTCGCCAAAGGTAATGTGTATGTCACTCATCACTCAAAAGTGTATAGGCTTGTGTTTAAACTCTAATCCACCAATCCAATCCTCTTTCTATAAGCTTGACAAAAATCTAAATTCTTCACCACTAACAAAACAAATGCAAATATAAATTAAAAGGACATTTATTAGGTTGTACTAGGGTGAGGATTAAGAAAGAAAAGATAAATGATAGGAGAAAATAAAGGTGAATACTTTAGGAACATGAAAAGCATTATGGCATAAAACAATATTGAATGAAAGAAATAAGACAAAACTTGAGTTGGGTATTTGTCCCTCTTTTTCTATTTCCTTCTTTCTTTTCTATTTTGTTTTTTCATTTTTTCCTTGGCTATTAACATTTCTTTTTCTTTTTTCTTTCTTTCTTTTCTTTTCTATACTTGTTGAGCTTTTTTTAAAACAAAAATAACCCAAACCCTAACTATATACAAGTTCTTTCATCCAAAACAAGCATAATGCAATGCTTTTCAACTCCTAAAAAGGGTATAAAGATTGATTTGATTTTTTTTTTTAATGGCCAAGGGTGAAAACAAAGAAAATGGCTAAGGCTCAAGGGACTAAACAATGGAAAAAATGCATGAAAAAGGGTAGGCTTTTTGGCTATTATGGCTAAAAGAAAAATGAATGCCTTTATCACTTCTATGTATGCAAATGTACAAAATATGATCTCAAATGAGATTCAAGTTAAGTTTTAGATCAAGGAAAAAGATAGATGGTAGACACACATAAAAAGAAACATGCAATATATTCAAAACCTTAGTTATATGATTACTAGCCTAAATTCACCAAAGCCAAATCATTGCCACTCAACTTTCTCACTTAACGCATGCTTAATTACTCTTCAAATCAAGAATGCATTATACTCCAGTCACTTAATGCTTGCAATTTTCACATTCAAAATAAAATTTTTATAAATTTCCAAAAAATTTCTATTTTTTATTTTTCAAAAAATTTCTTTCTAAAATAAAAACTCAACAAAAACAAAAAATATATATTAAAAAACAAAACTAAGTCATCCTTCCCCCACACTTATGTTGGAAAGGGAGGCACATCATAATATTAAATTTTAAAGTCCCTATCTGGATATAGACCGAACAAACTCGTTTAAGTCAATGCGGATAGAAGAGTTTACCTTTTAATTCTTTCAACTTGGCACACGTTCTCTTCAAGAGTTTGGATATCAAGAGATGACAACGTAGATCTGCTTCCTCTATCGATATCCATATGAATAGCTCTCTAACTTGAACAGCGTGCTAGCACTCCTAGCATCCATTCTTTTTTGAACGTTAGTTTTCCTTTCTATAGGGTGTTTCGTGACTCTCAAAGTGTTTTTGCCATCAGAACTTTTCTAACTCTCTCATCCTTCATAAAGGACGTCCCTATCTATATATAGTATATGGATCAAGATTTTTGTCTTCCACTTAAAAGCCAACGAAAATTTAATTGAATTTATTTGATAATTTTAATTCATGATATCATATCTAATTCAAATTTATCTTATAAATTTCAATTATAAAACTGACATAATATTCTCTTATATTATATTAGTTATTAAATTTAATCTATCATATAAAATTAAATTTAAATCTAACATAATATAATATAATATATATAATATATACATATTATATATATGCGAATATATATACATATATATATTTCAAAAATATATACATACATACATATGTATATATATTATATATATTTAATTTTATCTATCATATACATATATCATATATATATATATATATCTGATATATACACACACATATGAATATATATATATATTTCAATATATATAATTATATTTTGAATTTTATATTTCATATAAAAATATATATATAAATATTTATCAAATAAATATTCATATATATATATAATTCATTCACCCTATATTACATTCATGGAATCTAAACATATTCTAGATTCAATGAACTTGAACATTATAGCTCGAGTTGGGCTGTTCTTGTCTATGACCCTGTAGGCCCACATGAAATTGGCAGTAGGCTAATTATGCTATTAGCCCATAAGTCACAAGTGACCTCTAGCAAGACATTGCAACTACCCAATTCACATGGAGATCAATAATCTAATGTAACCTATCATGCAATTATATCACATCCCTTTTGTCACACGATATTTTAGTCAAGTATGAGACATGGAATTATCATTCTCCTTTACATGACCGTTACTTTCTTGATCTCTGAGTACACTAACAGTAACAATAGAAAAATCCTTTCCATTATAGTGTGGCCATATATTTTCTCAGTCTTATTAAAATCTTGAATAAACCTCTTATAAAAGCCAGCATGCCCAAGAAAAGAACACACATCTTTCACACAAGTAGGATATGGAAGAGATGCAATAATATCAACCTTAACTTTATCTACCTCAATGCCATCATATGAAATATGTTCTAACACAATTCCTTTCATAACCATGAAATGACATTTCTCAAAATTCAACACAAGATTGTATTAAATGCATCTTTCCAAAACCCTGTCTAAATTAGCTAAGCATGCATCAAAAGAATCACCATAGATAGTGAAATCATCCATAAATATCTCCCTGCAATGCTCAAGAAAATCAAAAAATATGGAAACCATAGAACACTAAAATGTTCTTGATGTTTGCATATGCTAAATGGCATGCATCTATATGTAAATGTTCCAAAAGGACATGTGAAAGTGTCTTATCTTGATCCTCATATGCAATACAAATATGAAAATATCCAGAAAAACCATCCAAAAAGCAGTAATGAGATCTACCAGTAAGTCTCCCAAGCAATTGATCAATAAAGGGAGGAGGGTAATGATCTTTTCTAGTCACATCATTCAACTTCCTATTGTCTATACAAATCTTCCAACTATTCTAGACTCTAGTTAGAAGTAGCTCACCCTCATCATTGTGAATAGTAGTAATACCAATCTTTGGAACTGTCTGAGCAAGACTAACACACCAACTATAAAAAATAAGGTAGATAATACTTACAAAAAGAAGTTTAGAAACCTCTTTCCTTACTACATAAAGAATCAATGGGTTGAGTCATCTCTGTGGCTATCATACAGCTTTGGCACCATCCTCAAGTAAAATGTGGTGCATGCATTCATCAGGGCTAATCCCAAGGATATCAGCAAGAGTCCATCCAATAGCTTTCATCCTTCGCTTAAGCACCTCTAGGAGGTGAGTTTCCTCCTCAATGGCTATGTCACTGGCCACAATCATTGGTAACTTCTCCCCTTCTCCTAAATAAATGTATTTTAGTGAGTTAGGAAGTGGTTTCAACTCTAAAGAAAGAGCTTGCTTATTTGAAGGTACAAGGGGCTTTAGATCAATGTCAATCAAACTAAAAACATTAAAGACTCACAAATAGAAGAGGACATTTTCCCAACTTGGGAATCATCAGTAAAAATAATGATAGTAGAAGAATCAAGAATTACATCACAATCCATAAAAGTAATACCATCAGTAGCACTGATCTCAAAAACAACATCAGAATTAGAATTCTCAACATCAGAAACATGGTTAATGCTAATTAATAACTTAGAATCTAGTAATGAGAATAAATCAACTTTATCTATAGTATCAATCATACTAAGTAATTAAGAAAATTCATTTGAATCAATAGAAGTGGTAGATAAACAATTAACAAAACCATTATTGCTAGAAACAGGCATAGAGACATCTTCTCTTACATGTCTAGCAACCTCAATAAAATCAATGAAAATATCAATATCAACATGAGATGTTAGGAAATGGGAGAGATGAGATGGCATGAATGGGAGTACACGTGCTTTACGGATGGTTGTGAGTGAGAGGAATGAGAAATGATTAAATGAGTAATGGATTGGTGTGGGTGAGATATTAAGGAGGTGAGGTGGCACAAGAAATTAATGGAATGGAGTGGAAAGAGAGATGTTAGAGATAATGATGATTCATGCTGAAGAAAAGAAATTATGAGAGAGAGCTCTCCTCATTTCTGACAGCTATGCAAAATTAAGAGAAAGAGAAGGATTTAGGAAAAATGATCAAATGGTTAGAAGAGAGGGTAAAGAGTTTAAGAGAAATCTCAGCCATTAAATTCAAAAATAGCCAATGAAAAAAAAAAGATAAAAAGAAAAGTATAGAAGTCCTTTAATTTTTATCGATTAAAAATGCCTATTGTGCCCTTAATGAACCTTGATAATTCCTTCCTTATCTTGTTTCTTCATAGCCCTTGGATGCTCTTGCAATTTTCAAGATTCAATCTTCACCATTGAATTTTATTAATTTTATCTCTATAGCCTAAAAAAATTAAATGCACCCATGTAGATTATGTACAAAATAAATTCCTCATAAAATATTTCCAAATTAATTTTTTTTTGTAATTATAATTTTCTCATAAAATGGTCATAAACTCAAATAATGTATAATAATTTAAATTAAGCTCAATTAATGGTTGGCAAAATTAACCTATATTAGAAAATAGGAGAATAAATATTCATAATTTAGCCCAAAATTCCTATAATTAATTCAAAAAATATATTATTCCTCAAAATTGACTAATAATCCAAATAATATCTAATAAACCCCAATTAACCTAAAATCATCTTTAAAATGCATGAAAAAGGTGGGATAAAATATTTAAAGTCTATGATTCATCAATAACTTTCTACAAATCAACATTGTTAGTTACACAGATCCTATCCTAGTAGACAACAAACCCTTCATCATTGAAATTGAAATCCATTGCCTGATTTTCCTCAATCTCTTCTCTAACCCTCAGAAGACATTCATCTTCTAACTGTGCCAACCTTAATTCCATCTAGAAATCTTTACTAACCTCCACTAACTAATACCTTTAGTGGTGTATCTTGATGTGATTCAATAAATGATTCCATCAATCTAGACTCTTACACCATTAAATTTGCCACATGTAAAGTCTTCTAGTTTAATGCATCATCTACCATATTAGCCTTGCTCGAATAGCATTTCAACTTAAAGTTATAATCCTTAAGAAGTTTCATCCATCTTCTCTACCTCATATTAAGCTCCTTTTGATCCATCATCTATTTCTGACTCTTTAAAGCAGTGAATACTGCACCATATAGGTGATGGCACTAAATCTTTAAAGCAAACACCACGATTGCAAGATCTAAGTCATAGCAAGATAATTCTCTTCATGTGACCTCAATTGTTGAGATGCATACACTACAACCCAACTATCTTGTATCAACACACATCCAAGGCCTCTTAATGATGCATCTGTGTATACCTCATAAGACATCCTCAGATTAGGGATAATTAACACTGACGCTATGGTTAACTAATACCACTTCACACTAGTCATCCTAAATATAAAGCTGATCCTTTCGTGTCAGCTTAGTCAAAGGAAAAGCTATCTAGAAAAATTCCTGAATAAATTGTTGATAATATATACGTATCTCTATGACCAAACCAGGACGTTCCTACTTTAACACTACATCAACCTTATGCGGAACCATAAAAATCCCATTCGCAAACACCATGTGTCCTAAAAATCAGACCTCTCTTAGCCAGAATTCATAATTATTAAGCTTGGCATAGAACTTCTTATCTCTTAGAATTTGGAGCATCGTCCTCGAAGGCCTCGCATGTTGCTCTTCATCAGAATAGATTAGGATATCATCTATAAAGACCAACACAAACTGATATAAGTATGACCTGAATATTCGATTCATATAGTTCATGAACACTAGAGGGTCATGGGTTAAACTAAACGACATAATTAAGAATTCATAATCCCATATCAAGTCCTAAAAGCTATCTTGGGTGCATTCACTACACTAACTCTTAACTAACGATACCCTGACATTAAATCTATCTTAGAAAAGATTGAGGCACCAATCAATTGATCTAGAAGATCATTAATCCTTAGCAAAGGATATTTTTTCTTCACAGTCACCTTGTTCAACTGCTGATAGTCTATACCAAGATACAAGCTGCCATCCTTCTTTTTCACAAATAACATCGGTAACCCCCAGGGTGACACGCTTGGTCTGATAAACTCTTTGTCTAGTAAATCTTTAATTTGCTTCTTCAATTATGCCAATTCTAATAGTGACATTCTATATGGAACCTTTGATATTGGTTTAATTCCAATAACTAAATCAATTGAGAACTCTACTTCCCTTTCAAGAGGTAATCCCATCACTTCATCTAAAAATACCTTAGGGAACTCACTCACTACCCTAATCTTCTCAATTCCACTATCATAAAACTGTACTGGCGATAAAGAACAGCATGTATGCATTACAACCTTGCCGGATCAACTTCTCAATACTAACAACTGATAAGAACTTAGGCTACTCAAAAATACCTATCACTGCAGACAACATTGGCAATGAAACTATCTTCCTGGCATAGTCAATTATGGCATTATTTGTCGCTAGCCAATCTATGCCAATAATTATATTTATTTCCTTCATAAGGACACAAATCAGATCAATCTTCAAAACTCTGTCCTCAAATTGAATCTCCACACCCTAACAGGCTCTACTTGTAATACTAGTAGATCTCAAAGGCATATTTACTCTAATAAGTATAGGAAACTATTGCAAAGATAAACTCAGTTTATCCATACATTCCTTAGACACAAAGGAATGTGTGGCACCAGAATCAAATAACACCTCAACTTGCTAGCCACATATAGAAATCATACATTTGATTAAGTTCGGAGATGCTCTAGCCTCTTTCTATGTAACCACAAACACTTCGCTAGGAATTATAGATCTCTACTCAGTCCTCTTTACTCTACCCTCTAAGCATTGCCTCCCTAAATGGCCTGACTTGCCATACTTGAAGCAAGCCCAATATCTTCCTAGATGAGATTGACCGCAAATGTTGTACTAGGGCAACCTTCCATTACTCATAGTCAATGCTCACTACTACAAAAATATGATATTTGACAGTTATTTTCCTATATATTTGACAATTAAAAACCAACAAATAAGCCCCCATCATTTATGCAAATCCATATATTTGATGATCATTGTGTAAGGCACCAAAAATGATACTCCTACTAAAAACCCAAGAGCATATTTGACGATTATCTGTAAGAATCATCAAATATTGCCCATTATATTTGACGGTCATTGGAATAATTGTCAATATGCTGTACATTTTTTTATGTGGAAGTTGCATTTTAAGTAGCCTCCCTACAATAGAATTTTATTGACATGTCACAATTTAGACAATCTAGCAAATATTATCATCAGCAACAATATTCTTTCAAAATTAAAAGAACATGTATATATATAACATACACAATACACATTAATTGGAAATAAAAACATAGCTTCATCACTCCTAGAGTCGGACTTATCTAGATTATCCTTACTATTATTGAGTACAAAACAATTATAGCTGAATACATGTAAATGTGAGATGTTAGGCTTCCTTCCTTTATAGAGCTCATCAGGTGTATTTCTCATAATAGGTCTCACATATTTGTGATGTAGCAAGTTGTGCTCATAGCATTTGTCCAAAAGTACTTTGGCAGCTTCTTTTTCATTTAGCATAGCTCTTGCTTTCTCCTCCAAGATTTATTCTTTCTCTCTATAAATCTATTTTGCTGAGGAGTTCTTAATGCTGAGAATTCATATCTTATTCCCTGTTATTCACAAAACTTAGTGATTGTCAAATTCTCCACCATCATTACTTCTAATCTTCACAATTTTCAAACTCTTTTCATTTTGCACTTTGGTTACAAATGCCATAAAATAATTAAAAGTTTGATCATTCTGAGACATAAAGATAGTCTATGTGAACATAGAATAATCATTAACAATAACAAAACTATAGAGATTACCCCCTTAGTTTTTACCCTTGAAGACCAATTAAATCCATAAAGCAGCTTAAGAGGCCTGAGGTGGACACCACATTTTCTCTGTGGAATGTTGTCTTAACTTGCTTACCCTTCATACAAGAATCACACAAATTTTCAGCTTCAAATTTTATCTTTAGTAGCCTAATGACAAGATCCTTCTTTACTAAATTGTCTAGTTGCTTTGTATTCATATGAGTTAATCTTTTGCTAGCTTTCATCATTCATAGACATTAGGCACTTTGTGTTTAGGGAATCATTATCATTGAGGTTGATGGAATATACATTCTAAACTTTTTTTTTCCTTCTAGGATGATTTTTCTTTTTTTTCTCGTCTCTCATAATACAATGCATAACATTAAATATAACTTCATAACCTTTGTCACATAATTGACTTATGCATAAAAAGTTATGTCTTAAACCATCAACTAGATAAATATTATCTATGCATAAAGAGTTGGAAGAATTCTTACCCAACCTTACCTATACTGAGAATTTTTCCTTTTTCATTGTTTTCAAAAGTGACAATCCTACCATATTTAGTTCAAC